>NC_080169.1:94569318-94704221 GCF_950295315.1 Erinaceus europaeus | reverse complement strand
ATAAGGGGGCCCAAAGTATTAAATGGAGAAAGGAAGCTCTCTTCAATAAATGGTGCTGTGAAAACTGGGATGAAACATGCAGAAGAAACTGAACCACCTTATCTCACCAGAAACAAAAATCAACTCCAAATGGATCAAGGACATGAATGGTAGACCAGAAACTATCAAAGACTTAGAGGAAAACATTGGTGAAACACTTTCCTGTTGGGAAATTGTGCAGATGAGGTCACATCCACCATGTTGTCCCCTCAGGGTATTGTCAATTCCCATGGGAGAAACCCTATTCCCGGAGTGCCTTGTTTCCTAGCCAATCCTGTCCTGACTCGACACTTCCGGTTTTTGCCCTATAAAGCCCTCCTGCTTCCTCCCCTCTCTCTCTCTTGCCCCCTTTTCACATTGGTGGCCAGACTCAGGGAAGAGTTGTTGCGCATAGTGGGAGGCTGCTATTTTGCTAGCTCCACCTGGCCTGAACCACTGCACTCTTTCTCTCTACACAAATGAAGATTTCTGTTCCCTCTCTGCTCCAATCCCCTTTCTCTCCCCAGCGATGCAGCCCAACACTTTCTGACTTAAATCTCAAGGACATCTTTGATGATACAAACCCAACTGCAAGGAAGACTAAAGCAGAAACAAATCAATCAATGGGACTACATCAAATTGAAAATCTTCTGCATGGCCAAAGAAACTATCACACACATGAGGAGACCCTTCACAGAATGGGAGAAGATCTTCACATGCCATACATCAGACAAGAGAATAATCACCAAAATATACAAAGAGCTCAGCAAACTTAGCAACAAAAAAGCAAATGACCCCATTCAAAAATGGGAAGAGGAAATGAACAGAACATTCACTACAGAAAAGATCCAAAAGGCTAACAAACACATGAAAAATTGCTCCAAGTCGCTGATTGTCAGAGAATGCAAATAAAGACAACATAGAGATACTGCCTCACTCCTGTGAGAATGGCATACATCAAAAAGGACAGCAGCAAAAAATGTTGGAGAGGCTGTGGACATAGAGGAACCCTTCTGCACTGCTGGTGGGAATGTAAACTGGCCCAGCCTCTGTGGAGAGCAGCCTAGAGGCTCTCACAAGGCTAGACATGGGACCTTCCATATGACCCAGTAATTCCTCTCTTGGGATATACCCCAAGTACTCCATAACAACCAACCAAAAAGATATGTGTACACCTATGTTCATAGCAGCACAATTTGTAATAGCTAAAGCCTGGAAGCAACTCAGGTCCCCAACAATAGATGAGTGGATGAGAAAGCTATATATATACACAATGGAATACTATGCAACCATTAAGAACAATGAACCTGCCTTCTCTTACCCATCTTGGATGGAGCTAGAAGGAACTGTATTAAGTGAGCTAAGTCAGAAAGACAAAGGTGAGTATTTTATGATACCACTCATAAACAGAAGTTGAGAAGGAAAAACAGAAAGGGAAACTCAAAGCAGGATTTGGCTGAATTAGGAGTAGGGCACCAAAGTAAAAACCTGGGGTGAGGGTGAGGGTGGATGTTTGTATTCCTGGGGCAGGGGTGGGGTGGTGGTGGATGGGATGAGACAAAGTCTTTGGGGGTAGGAATGGTGTTTGTGTATACTTCTATTAATATGTAGTCATATAAATCACTACTTAATTAATATGAGAGGAAAATTGATTGTATATCTCAAACTCTTCAAAGAACATACTGAGTCCTTTTAATACATAGGCTGAGTCTTGGATATGTTCACTGTTTCATAAGTCTAGACCAGGGAGAACAGAAGCAACTGGTGACACAGCTATATACAAATAATGTCAAAGGACATAAATTATGGTGATGTTGTCTATGATACAGTCAATCCTAACAAAGGGATTTTTCAAAGTTAAACCAATTGCCAAATAATGTGATTATAGTAATAACTATCTATTGTCTTCTTAAACCTAAGACAGCAAGAACCTCCCACTTCCTCAACAGAGCCTATATTTCCCCCAGTCCTGGAACCTCTAGGGTGGGGCTCACTTTCCTGAATGCTTCTCTCAATTAATACCAAATGATATTGCATCCTCTGACCCCTACCAAATCAAAACAAAGAGTACCACCTCAGCATGCTTCACTTCAGACTGCATCCAGAGATATCAGGCATGGAATGTCAACACTTCACCCTCATTACTTGGGCAAGACCTTCCTTTCGTAGTATTCTCTAATTCCATTCCAGGTGGTTCATTTCCTAACAAAGTCCCAAAACTTATATATAGACTAGGTCCCATGAGACAGAGCATATGTTCACATGTATCCATAAATTAGGGCAAAATACATACCTGAAAGCAAAAGTACACAGTAGTCTGCAATGAGTCTGTATAAAGTTCCTAAAAATAGTATCTAATTAGACTTAGATACCCTCCTCACCTGCTTCCTATTACAGTTCTCTCACTCACTACAAAGCTAGCCTTATCAAAGCAAGGACTGCAAAAGCTGAGTAAGGGCAAGAGACTGGCATACTTTAATGATGACTCCTTAGAGTCTATCAGGCTAACCCATCAGCTTGGGTCATATTCAGAGAGTCCTGAGATTCCTGAAAAGACATGATGGGCCTAGACCTCAAATAAATCCCTCTCTGGTCATCTCTACCAATAACAATACAGTAGATCCCTTTGTGGGCCCCCATAGGACCTTGCCCTCAACTTGGATCAACAATGGTAGGAAATCTTCCAACCTCTGAAGGGAGGATGGACAACATACTCTAAGCTACACCTGAGGAAGATGGGTCAATATTGGGACAGCTTGGAATGTTCCTACTCATGACCACAGAATGTGAGCTCAGATCTACAGGGATGCAGAGGTCACACAGGCTCCTAAGCTGAATATGGGCCCCAGACCAAATCAAATAGATGGGGTTTACAGTCAACAATATTTATACCCCTTTCCCATATTTGGTAGCTACTCTCTTCCCTGATCCAGATTTCTGGTCCTTTTCCCAGCCATGACATCACCTGTCCATACAATAAGGTGGATCTACCTGCAGATCAGATTTCAGGCTCAGGGAAAAACAAAACAAAACAAAAACTAGTATAAACACAGACCCTTTGCAATATAACTAAATTGTTGTTAAAATTTGGAGGCTCCAGCTGGCCGGGCTAGCTTCATGGGTGGGTAACAGAGACTCGAGGACACACGGCTGGGCAGGGAAGCTGTATTTTTTTATTCAGGAACAACGCTTTATAAACTAAGACAAACTAATCACCAAACAGAACTCTCCTGCCTCCTTCCCCTGCAGCGGTGCCAAGCACACTCAAACTCTGGGACTCTGGAACTCTCTTGGGGTTCCTTGGGGCAGGGACAAGCGGGCCCACGAAACTAGCAGGACTGAACCAATTTTCTTGGCAGGGGGAGAGCTAGAACAACCCAATGTAAAGCATACAACAATTCCCCCTTTTCTTTTTAACTAAATGACCACAGTATCAGGGGTGTGGGGTGAACAGAAACCTCTATCATAAAGGCATTTTTAAAAAAGAAACTGGCACAAACATGGAGAAACATGTAAGCAAGTAACAACCAGTGTGCTGCCAAGGCCTGAGGGGGCCATTTTTTTGTCTCTGTGGGCAAAACTTTATCAGCTTAAAAAAAAACACTTCTTGCCTCTGGGGGGCATATATGTCTCGACGGACATTTGCATGGGGGCGGGGAATGGCCTAGAGTCTCAAAGGCAGCTGGCTGCAATTTACTTACTATGAAACAAAACTTGTCATTAGCATAATCATAGCGCAATCTAATGTTCTAATAGAGAAGGAATTTGAGACTTTTACATATCAACAACGTCCTTTTAACCTTTTGTTATACCCATTCAAGATGGACACACACCCTAGGTGTGAGCAGGAAAGAAAACCTCAGGCATGAGAATAATTAGCATAGCCATTGTGTAATCTACCATTTCTAATAGAGAAGGTAATCGAGAGTTTTACATATCAACAAGTCTATTTAACCTTTTGTTACAGCCATTCAAGATGGAGACACACCCTAGGTGTGCGCAGGTCTTGTTTAGACCAACTTAATTAAAATATATTGATTGTTAACTAATTTTTACCTCAGACACTAAATGTAAGTTAATTTTATCTTTATGAGAATTACGTTGAAAACCTTTTTCATTTAACTTAGCCTAGTTAGAATTTAGCCTTAAAGTTAATGTTTACCAAACTTTAAACACACACATAAACATGGTCATTAATACACAAGGAGAGAAACCTTTGTTACGAAGACATGTCATTTTAAACACGAATTTAGATGTGTACTGTCTTAGTTGTTGGGGGGGTCACCATCCGGAGGTGGCTTCCTGTGCAGCTCCACTTCTACGAATTGCAGGTTGCAATCTCTGCACAAATCTCTGTGTACTCCAACTTGTCTGCCTTCAGACCGGACCTGGAGATCTCGGACAGCGTGCCCAGTTTCAGCAGGGAGCCCAGGGGGTCCGGGAGGTCAGGGATCTGTATAGAATTCATAGCCTGAGGGCGGGCGGGCCAGCCTTGTAGAAGGCGCGGGCCGAGGTGCCCTGGGGTGGCGGCCATGATAGGCTGCCGCGGCCCTGCCCCATGGCCCTGCCACGTCTGCTGTTCTGTTCGCAGTGGCTGAGCAGCATGGAGGGATCACACGTCCAGTGTCCTGCGCCACATGGTGGAGAGCCTGCTTTTGTGGGCTGGCCTGTGTGTTGGCATTGGGCTCCAGCGTGTTGGCATTGGACTCCAGCGTGTTGGCATCCGGCTCCAGCGTGTTGGCATCAGGCTCCTGTGTGCTGGCGTTGGGCTCCTGTGTGCTGGCGTCGGCCTCCTGTGGGCTGCGGGGCTGCGGGCGCGGTGCGTGGGATTGTCTGGGCACAGCCGGCTGGCTGGCTGCTCCACCAGGTGGAAAAGGCAGCTCCGCGCCTTGCCTCTTGCCAGCTGGCTCTTCCCGACTCCGCTGGCTGTTTTGAGTGTGCCCGAGCGAGTGGAAACCACAGAGTGGTCCAGAGATAAATGTTCCAGAAACAGCAAAACAGTCTCATGAAGAAAGAGCAGAGGCCTTTGGAGATCTCTTCACAAGCAGAAGAGAAGGCCATAGTGCATAGGTAGCCAAATTGTCTTTACTTATCTGAGAGATGCGCAGGTCAGGTCCATGTGGGCGCCATTTGCTGTTAAAATTCAGAGGCTCCAGCTGGCCTGGCTAGCTTCGGGACACACGGCTGGGCAGGGAAGCTGTATTTCTTTATTCAGGAACAACGATTTATAAACTAAGACAAACTAATCACCAAACAGAACTCTCTTGCCTCCTTCCCCCGCAGCGGCGCCAAGCACTCTCGAACTGTGGGACTCTGGAACTCTCTCGGGGTTCCTTGGGGTGGGGACAAGCGGGCCTGCGAAACTAGCAGGACTGAACCAATTTTCTTGGCAGGGGGAGAGCTAGAACAACCCAATGTAAAGCATACAACACTAAACTATGCCTACTCTCTATCTACAAAATGGAGTATCCCCCAACTCTTCATCTGCACTATTCCAGCCTTTAATTTCATGGTTGATCAACAATTTGTTTGGCTTTGTATGTTAACTCTCTTTTCAGTCACTAGGTTCCAGATGCTAGCAGATTGCTGACCAGACATCACTGGACAGACAACCCCACCAATGTGTCCTGGAGTTCTGCTACTCCAGAGTGCCATCCTACTAGGGAAATAGAGACAAGCTGGAAGTATGGGTGGACCTGTGAAGCCCATGTTCATCAGGGAAGCAATTACAGAAGCCAGACCTTCCACCTTCTGCATCCCACAATGATCTTGGGTCCATACTCCCAGAGGGTTAAAGGATAGAAACACTATCAGGGGAGGGAATGGGGTATGGAGTTCTGGTAGTGGGAATTGTGTGGAGTTGTATCTCTCTTATCCTATGGTTTTGCCAGTGTTTCCTTTTTATAAATAAATAAATAAATAAACGAAGGAACCCTTTTACAACGCTGGTGGAAATGTAAATTGATCTTGCCCTTATGGAAAACACTCTGGAGGCTTCTCAGACCTTCTTATGACCAAGGAATTCCTTTCCTGGGGATATACCCAAAGGTAGAAAATATCCCCATAGAAGGAGACCTGTGTATGCTTATGTTCATAGTAGTATAATTTATATATTTATTTATTTATTTTTCTCCTTTTGTTGACATTGGTTTTTTTTCATTGTTGTCGTTGTTATTATTGATGTCATTGTTAGCTAGGACAGAGAGAAATGGAGAGAAGAGGGGAAGACAGAGAGGGAGAGAAAGATAGACACATGCAGACCTGCTTCACCGCTTGTGAAGGGGCTCCTTCTCAGGTGGAGAGGCAGGGGCTCTAACCGGATCCTTCCACTGGTCCTTGTGCTTCACCCCACATGCGTTTAACCCACTGCACTACTGCCCAACTCCCAGTAGTACAACTTGTAATAGCCCCAAATTAGAAGCAACTTAGATGCTCAACAACAGACAAGTGACTATGACAGTTACAGCATATATACATAATATAACACTACTCAGCTGTTAAAAATGATGAAGTCATCTCCTTTGCCTCATCTTGATGAAGTTTGAAGGGATCATGATGAAAGAGATAAACTGGGAGTCAGCTGGTAGCGCACCAGGTTAAGCGTACATGGCATGAAGTGCAAGGACCAGAGTAAGGATCTGAGCTCAATCCCCAGCTCCCCACCTGCAGGGGAGTGAAGCAGGTGTCTAACTTTATCTCCCCCTCTCTGTGTTCCCCTCCTCTCTTCATTTTTCTCTGTCCTATCTAGCTATGATGACATCGATTACAATAATAATAATAACTACAACAACAATACAAAACAACAGGGGCATCAAAAGGGAAAAAACAACAAAAAAAGAGATAAACTATGGGGCATCTGGTTGGGTGCACATGTTCCAATGAGCCAGACCTTCCACCTTCTGCATCCCACAATGACCTTGGGTCCATACACCCAGAGTGTTAAAGAATAGGAAAGCTATCAGGGGAAGGGATGGGATACAGATTTCTGGTGGTGGGAACTGCGTGGAGTTGTACCCCTCTTATCCTATGGTTTTGTCAGTGCTTCCTTTTTATAAATAAATAATAAAAATAAAATAAAAAAAGAAACTGTACTCATATGTCAACAGCTATACTGTAAACCACCCCAAATAAAACGAGAGCCCCCCAAATATATGATAATAAGTAAATAAGACCCTAGCAATTAGAATATTTCAAATTATTTTCTCTTCTCACTACTTACATGCCACCAAGTTGAATGATCTTGGTGTCATTATAGGTCACTACTAGCCTGTTACATGGAGCCTGATTGCTCCATGATCCTGAAAAAGTATAATATAGCACTATTAATTAATAAAGAAAAACTGTTTCTCAGGGCTCCTTGCAATGAAAGAAGAAAATGCACCAAAGAAGAATACGAATTATCAGACAAGGAGGAAGCCTGATTCTTTCTTTGTATACAGAGACAAAAATTCAGACCAAAGGATTACCAAAAGGGGGTAGGGGGTAAGAGGGGGTGGAGTTTGAAATAGTAGAAGCAAACAGCTGCAGCATGGACATTCTTTCCTGGTCACTTTCCACTGTTAGACTTTCTACTAAATTCTGGTAGTATTATGATAGTGCTACCTTTATTCTTTAACATTTCATAGTGTGTCCAACTAAGTAACTGTTGAATTCGTCCCTTTTTATGTAGTCTTACATAAGTATTAATAATTATGCATCTGACTTGTTTTTCTGAGCACACTGAGAAAATGGGCCTTTGTTTACATGTGAATTCTCTAGCCTATATAGTAACTTGCTTATATGAGGGTTCATTAAACACTTATTACATGAATGAATGAATGAATGAATGAATGAATGATTTCTAACTTAAGCCACTGTAGCACTATTTTTGTCTGAGATACTCTGGAATTGGGTGGTCAGGGGGAGGAAATGAACCTGGGGCACAAAAGGCTCTGTGAAACCACAGATGATTTTATTTCCCAAGAAGCAGCTTTTATATGTGATTTTATAGCAATATCAGAAGTTCAGATCATACAAAAAATAAGCTGTAACAAAACAACTTGTCATGTATTTTCTTGCATACAGTATCTCCCTTAAAGAGCAGAAAAACAGTCTCAGCACAAGTATTACCAGGCAATTCTCTGCAGGAGACCCTGCCAGAATTTATAGTAGAAGAAGGAGGGGGCCACAGACAAAGGAGGCTAGTGAATGTTTAGGCTTTGCCAGCAACTTCCTGTTCATCCCAAAGGCGCCAACAGTCACCTTGTCTTGGCCCTATACAATTTTCATAGTCAAAATATCTTAATCTCAGTAAGTTTTGAAATAAAGAAAAAAAAAGTCATATTTCATTGTTGCCCTCTGTTTTTTATTATTTCCTATCATAGATTAAATAAGGAAATTCAAACCAGATACCAGGACAGACTATTAACATTATGAGTCACTGGAGAAGCATTCTCTGCTTAATTTCATTAATGATGTCAGTGAGAAATTACTCGAAGGATCAAATGATTATAATCAGTCTTCACAAAGAAATTTTGCATAACAAGCTACACTATTTATGTAAATAGTTATAAATTGTACTACAACAAATGAATATCTCAAAGATAACTATTTTTCACAAAGCATAACTCAAGATATAGTAGGATTACACTAGACTAAAGTTTTATTTATAGGGGGGTTTGGGTAATGGTGGGTCTGGTTAAGAGCATATACTACCATGCACAGTGTTCTGGGTTCAAACCCTGGCTCCCCACCTGCAGAGGAAAAACTTAATGAGCAGTGAAACAGTGATGCAGTTGACTGTCTTGTTATCTCTCTATCGTCCCCTTCCCTCTTAATTTCTCTCTGTCCTGTCAAATAAAAGAATAAAATTTTTAAAAGTTTTTTTTTTAAAAGTTTTATATGGAGGAATTTTTGTGATCAACATGATTTCAAAGTATGTAGGTTCTATACTATGAATATATTATACTTTACTTCTTAGGTGAGACTTTTTAGTCACCCAAAAAGTAGATTTGCTAGAATACAGCTTACTCACTAGAGTATAAAAATGTTTAACTTAAGGTTATACAAGCAATGATTTATCAACTATTTTTTATATTCCAGGGTTATAGTTGGGGCTGAGTGTCAGCACTGTGAATACACTACACCTGGCAGCCTTTTTTTTTTTTCATTTTATTGTATAGGACAGAGAGAAATTGAGAGAGGAGGGGGAGATAGAGAGAGAAAGACACCTGAAGACTTGCTTTGCTGCTTGAGAAGCATCCTTGCTGTAAGTGGTGAGTTGAAGGCACGAACTAGGATTCTTGAGCAGGTCCTTGCACATAGTGCTTTGTTCATGTAACTGAATGTGCCATTTAAAGTTTTTTTTTTTTTAATAATGAAAAAGATATGAAGTCTTATAAATTTTTCAATGTAGTATGTAGAGAACATAAAACAACAAAAATAAATGTCATTTGTTTGTTTATTTGATGTTGTCACCAAGGTTATTGCTGGGGCGTGGTGTTGGCACTACAAATCCAATTTCAGTGTTTCTGTGGCTATTTTTCCTTTTCATTTCCTTTCTATTTTTTTTTAAACAGAGAACAATTGAAAAGGGATAGGGAGAGAGATAGAAAGGGAGAAAGACACCTGTAGACCTATTTCATTTCTCCTGAAGCATCCCCTCTGCAGGTGGGGGAGCTGGGGCTCAACTGAGGGCTCTGAACCTGGGTCCTTGTAAGTAGTAATATAAGCGCTCACTTGGTGCTCAAACATCAGATTCCCAAAATAAATGCTCTAATACTGACAACCTCGCCCCCACCTTTCCTGCTTATTCATTACAGCAATAGATTGATGAAATAAAACATTTTGTATTCTATGTCTCTTTTCTCCTCACATGTAGATTTTCTGTATTGATGAAGTTGCTATGGAATCGGCAGGAATTCTTTTCATCAAGAATTTGGTTAGGGTGGAATTATATGACTTTTTTTTTCTTGGAAAATTGTTTTAGAATCTCTGTACAAGAACTATACATAGTATAAAGATAATTTAGTGAAATGATGTCTCTTTCAGTTTATTTTCCCATACCTAAATTATCTTACATTTGCATGTACTTTAATTTTTCCATTTTGAACTTCTTAATAAAGAGTCCCTTTGGCTGTGTTGGCTGACATTTTATAAATCACCATGAACTGGCACTTTATTTCAACAAAGTTGTAATAAGCATTTCATTTTCTTTGAGATCACAAGATAGAGTTAGGCATGAAGATAAGAATTATCCTATTGTCATTCTATTGAAATCTTGCATGTCATGAAAAAGCTTTTAGAGCAAAAGCAATGTTATAAAGTATGGTGAATTTTAATAATTCTTTATTAATGTATTTCTAGTAGCTTTAGATATTTTATATTAATCAAGATAATTTTATGAATGTTCAGAAAATACATACAACAGTACTATAATTAAATCATGATAATTTTATCTTCAGCTGTCTGGACAGAAATAAAATACTATTAGAATCTATAATGCAGTGTGTAGGGTTGAGACAAGCTAATCTTACCACTGATCAAATTTATTGTAGGTCAAGTCAAATAAACACAAAAGCTGCTAGGAGTCTCCTTTGTATAACACTAGTTACATTTAATCTTGTTAATGTTAATTCTTGAATAGCTAAGTCATGAAAACTTAAAAGGCCCACCTAGCCACTTATAATCAATGAAGTATATGATATGTACAATGCTCTATTCATCAATGAGATGAAAAACTATGAAGATATCTTATTTTGATAGGTGCACTTGAGTGATTTTCTCAGACAACTTTGGTGATAGGCAAAAATTATATGGCCCATTTAGAATAAAAATGTGTAGACATTTACACTAATTTCCTCACAAGAAAGACATGACATATCTATAATCTCACCCTATCAAAGTTTATGCTAATTTAATGGATTAACAGTATTTAATATTGATTGGGTGCTCAATATGTATCAGTATTGCTCTGAGTGCTTTTTTACTATTAACTCATTTAATATCACTATAACTGTATTTATTTATTCATAATTGCTTTTCTTTTTGCCATCAGGTATATTGTTTGGGTTTGGCCGGCACAATGATTCCACCACTCCTAGTAACCACTTCCTCCCATTTTTCTCTTTTTCTTATAAAGATATAACAGGCTACACTATTTATGTAAATAGTTATAAATTGTAATACAACACATGAATATCTTAAGGGTAACTATTTTTCACAAAGCATAACCCAAGATATAGTAGGAGTGCATTAGACTAAAGTTTTATTTGTAGGGGGATTGGGTGATGGTGGATCTTGTTAAATGAGTTGTATAAAGAGACCTGCACCATTGTTTCATGACTTCAACTGTCCCTTCCCACTCTGTGTGGCAACTGGGGGCTTGAACTTGTCCTTCACATAGTGTCTGAATGCTTTTCTTTATTATTTTTTTCCATTGACCTGTTATTCAATAGCATGTTAATCTCCACATCTGAGATTTTCTACATTCTCTTTTCATGATTAATTTCTAGACTCATGCTATTGTGGACAGAAAAATTATTTATTATTTCATTATTTTAATATATTAAATTGTTTTTTATTATTTTTATTTTTTAATTTTACTAGTTTTTAAAATTTATATATATATTGTCACCACTCCCATCACCAAAGGTTCATGTTCCATGTCTATCTCATAGAAAACCACTATAGTTCTCTCACAGTCTTGAATATAGGTTAATATAATAATTTCACTCTTCACATATTTAATAGAACTGTCTTGTGTCCTATCATAGGGTCAACCCTTAAAAATGTTCCATGTGCACTAGAGAAAAATGTATACTGGTTTATTTTGCAAGGAAGTTTTTATATAAACTTAATGTCTATCCGATCTACTGGATCATTGATGGATACTATTTTTTATTAATAGTAAGATGACTACTTTTACTTGTAATGGTAACATTTCTATTTCTTCATTTGGTAGTTTCTTAGCAATCTAGTCAGTGTTCATCAGTGAGGTAAGAGGACATATCTGTTATAAGGTATATATAAAGTTAATAGCTATCTCTATGTCTAATCATAAAGATTTAGACAGGCTGAGAATGCAGGAAGGTAAAGTGAGAGGACGTCTATGTTTGTTTAAGGAAGTTTTTTTATTATCTTTATTATTTTTTTATTGAATAGAGATGGTCAGAAATCAAGAGGGAAGGGAGATATAGAGAGGGAGAGAGACAGAGAGAAACATGCAGTACTGCTTCACCATTTGTGAAGCTTTCTGGTGGGAAATTGTGCAGTCACATCTGCCATGTTGTTCCCTCTGGCTACTACTAGTTCCCGTGAGAGTTGGGACATTCTCGGAGTGCCTGTTCCGCCATGTTGTGCCCTCAGGGCATTGTCTATTTCCCTGCGATATTTCCCATTCTCATGAGAGTTATTATCCTATCCTGGAGTGCTATGGTTACTCCTCCCCCTTCCCATTCTTGCGAAAGCTGCTCCTATAAAAGCCCTTCTTCCGCACCTCGCTCTCTTGCAGGCGCTTCATCTCTCTTGCCAGCGCTTCACTTCGGTGTTCAGACGCAGGAAAGGTTACTGTGTGAGGAGGCCATTTTCGCTACCTCCACGTAGCCCAACCTGCTTCTCTAGCACCCAACTCTGAGGTGCCAGCGCAAATAAAGATTTGTGTTCCCTCTTCGCTCCGGACCTCTTCTCTCTCTTCTCCATGGCACACAACAACAGCTTTCCACTTGCAGGTGGGGACCAGGAGCTGTAACATGGATTCTTGCACAATGTAACATGGGCTAAACCAGGTGTGCCACCATCCAGCCAGACGAGAGGAGGCATAATGGATAAAGCATTGAACTCTCAAGCATGAGGTTTTGAGTTTGATCCCTGGCAGCACATGTACCAGAGTGGTGTCTGGTTCTTTCTCTCTCTCCTCCTAAATAATAAAATCTTAAAAAACAAAAAAAAAATTATTATCAGGAACACCACTATTTTTTATTTATTATTTCTAGATGCTCACAATCTTAACAATTTACATATTGTTTATTAAGTCTAAGGTTTAGATATCTGTTTGTGAAACCCACTTGGACTGTGATATATTTCTGAACATTCTTAATTTGAAATTAACAAGTGTTTTATTTACTACTTCTAATTATTTCTTGATAACCTCGATTATGCAAACACTGAATCTTTTCAGTTCATCCTCTGTAAAGTCATGACCTCCAGTCTCAACTCAAGAATTTATTTTCTCCAATTATTAAATAACTTTTTTCTATTCTTAAACTTTCAAACTCAGTAAACTGTTGCACAAGGGTCAAATTTTGTCTATCACCTGTTTTTGTAAAAAGTTCTTTTTTTTTATTGAAGAAAGTATTAATTAACAAAACCATAGGGTAGGAGGGATACAATTCCACACAAATCCCACCACCCATTCTCCATATCCCACCCCATCCCCTGATAGCGTTCCCATTCTCTATCCTTCTGGGAGCATGGACTCAGGGTCATTGTGGGTTGCAAAAGGTAGAAGGTCTGGCTTCTGTAGTTGCTTCCCTGCTGAATATGGGCGTTGACTGGTCGGTCTATACTCCCAGTCTGTCTCTCTCTTTCCCTAGTAGGGTGGGTCTCTGGGGAAGCTGAGCTCCAGGACACATTGGTGGGGTCTTCAGTCCAGGGAAGCCTGGCCGGCATACTGATGACATCTGGAACCTGGTGACTGAAAAGAGAGTTAACATACAAAGCCAAACAAGTTGTTGAGCAATCATGGACCCAAAGGTTGGAATAGTGGAGAGGAAGTGTTAGGGGGATACTCACTGCAAACTCTAGTGTACTTCTGCTTTCCGGTATATATTTTGCAGTAGTTTACGGATACATGTGAACATATGCTCTCTCTCACAGAAACTGGTGTATATCTAGGTTTTGGGACTTTGTGAGAAAGTGAACTACCTGAGATGAAATTAGAGTGTACTATAAAAGGAAAGGTCTCACCTGAATAATGAAGCTGAAGGGTTGTCATTCCACACATAAAGTCTCTGGACACAGTCTGAGGTGAAGCATGTTGAGGTGGCAATTGTTGTGTTGGTTAGGTTGTGATCGGCAGATGCAATATTATTTGATATGGATCGGGAGAGGCATACAGGAAAGTGGGCCCCCTATCCAAGGGTTCCAGGACTGGGGGAAGTAGGGGCTCTATAGTGGAGATGTGAGGGTCCTGCTGTCTTAGGGTTCAAAAAGACAATCGATAGTTAATGTTATCATCACATTATTTGGTAATAGGGTTAACTTTGAAAGGTCCTTTTGTTAGGGTTTGCTGTACAGTACCCAGTATCTTGTATATAGCTGTGCTATTGGTTGATTCTGATCTACTTGGTCTAGGCTTTTGAGAGAGTCTGCATATCAATTACATTGCATATATTGAGAAAAGATTCAGTTTGTGTTTAAAAACTTCGAGACATACAATTAATTTCCCCACTCTCATATTAATTAACTACCGATTTATATGTCTACACTTTACTAGCAGTGTAGATAAACACCATTCCCACCACCAAAAAACTGTAACCCATCCCTCCCACCCATTCCCACCCCCCACTGGACCAGGAAGCTGCATGTCTACCCCTCACCTCAAGGTTATTACTTTGGTGCCCTAGTTACAATTTGATCAGGTCCTGCTTTTAGTTTCCCTTTCAGATCTTCTTACTCAACTTCTGTTGATGAGTGGGATCATCCCATACTCATCTTTATCTTTCTGACCTAGCTCACTTAACATAATACCTTCTAGCTCCCTCCAGATGGGTCAGAGAAGGTGGGTTCATTGTTCTTGATAACTGCATAGTATTCCATTGTGTATATATACCACAGCTTTCTCAGCCACTCATCTGTTGTTGGGCATCTGGGTTGCTTCCAGATTTTAGCTAGTATAAATTGTGCTGCTATGAACATAGGAGTACACACCTCTTTTTGGTTGGGTGTTATGGAGTCCTTGGGGTATAACCCCAGGAGAGGAATTACTGGATCATATGGAAGGTCCATGTCTAGCCTTGTGAGAGTTTTCCAGACTGCTCTCCACAGAGGCTGGACCAATGTACATTCCCACCAGCAATGTAAAAGGGTTCCTCTGTCCCCACAACCTCTCCAGCATTTGTTGCTGCTATCCTTTTTGATGTATGCCATTCTTACAGGAGTGAGGTGGTATCTTAGTGTTGTCTTAATTTGCATTTCTCTGACAATTAGTGACCTAAAGCAGTTTTTCATGTTTGTTAGCCTTTTGGATCTTCTCTGGCAAGAATGTTTTGTTCATTTCCTCTGCCCATTTTTGGATGGGGGCATTTGCTTTTTTGGTGCTAAGTTTGCTGAGCTCTTTATATATTTTGGTGATTAGTTTCTTGTCTGATATATGGCATGTGAAGATCTTCTCCCATTCTGTGAGGGGTCTCTTTGTTTGTTTAATAGTTTCTTTGGATGTGCAGAAGCTTTTCAAGTTGATGTCGTCCCATTGGTTTGTTTCTGCTTTAGTCTTCCTTGCAATTGGGTTTGATTCATCAAAGATGTCCTTGAGGTGTAGGGAGGATAGGGTTTTACCAATGTTTTCCTCTAAGTATTTGATTGTTTTTGGTCTGACATCTAGGTCTTTGATCCATTTGGAGTTGATTTTTGTTTCTGGTGAGATAAAGTGGCTCAATTTCATTCTTCTGCATGTTACAACCCAGTTTTCCCAGCACCATTTATTGAAGAGAGCCTCCTTCTTCCATTTAATCCTTTGGGCCCTGTTATCAAAGATTAGATGTCCGTAGGTGTGGGGATTTATTTCTGGGCTTTCAATTCGGTTCCACTGGTCTGTGTGCCTACTTTTGTTCCAGTACTATGTTGTTCTGATGATGCTGGCTTTATAATATAATTTAAGGTCTGGGAGTGTGATGCCGCCATTTCTGTTTCTTTTCCTTAAAATGGTTTTGGCAATTCTAGGTGTTTTCCAGTTCCAGATAAATGATTGTAGTGTTTGTTCTATTCTCTTAAAGAAGCTTGGTGGAACTTTTATGGGTATTGCATTAAATTTGTTTATGGCTTGGGGAGAATATTCATTTTGATGATATTTATTCTTCCAATCCATGAGCATGGGATATCTTTCCATTTCTTGGTATCAGTTTCTATTTCCTTGAGTAGTGACTCATAGTTTTCAGCATACACGTCTTTCACTTCTTTGGTCAACTTTATTCCTAGGTAATTGATTGATTTTGCTGAAACAGTAAATGGGAGTGATTTCTGGATGTCTTCTTCTTCAGATTTAGTGTTTGCATAAAGAAATGCCACTGATTTTTGTACATTGATTTTGTAGCCTGATACCTTGCTATATTGCCTAATAACTTCAAGTAGTTTTTTGCTGGATTCTTTAGGTCTTTCTATGTATACTATCATATCATCTGTAAATAGTGAGAGCTTGACCTCTTCCCTTCCAATCTGTATTCCTTTGATTTCTTTCTCTTGACTGATAGCTATAGAACTTCCAATACTATGTTGAAGAGTAACGGTGACAGTGGACAGCTTGTCTAGTCCCTGATCTGAGGGGGAATGGTTTCAGCTTCTGTTCATTGAATATGATGTTGGCTGTAGGTTTGCTATATATAGACTCCACTATCTTGAGGAATTTCCCATCTATTCCCATTTTTTGTAGAGTTTTGAGAATGAATGGGTGTTTTATTTTGTCAAAGGCTTTCTCTGCATCTATTGAGATGATAATCATGTGGTTTTTGGCTTGGCTTTTATTGATGTGGTGAATGACATTGATTGACTTTCGGATTATGAACCAGCATTGCATTCCTGGGATGAACCCCACTTGGTCGTGATGAACAATCTTTTTGATATGTTGCTGTATCCGGTTGGCCAAGATCTTGTTTAATATTTTGGCATCTATGTTCATCAAAGATATTGGTTTGTAGTTTTCCTTTTTGTTCTGTCCCTATCAGCTTTTGGTATCAGGTTGATGTTGGCTTCATAGAAGGTAGAAGGGAGTATTCCTGTTTCTTTAATCTTATGGAAAAGCTTAAGAAGTATGGGTACTAACTGTTTCCTGAAAGTTTTGTAGAATTAATTTGTGAAGCCATCTGGTCCAGGACTTTTGTTGTTGTGGAGGTTCTTAATAACGTTTTCAATTTCTTTGTCTGTGATTGGTGCATTTAGATTTTGTAGCTCTTCTTGGTTCAGTTTTGGAAGGGCATATGCTTCTAGGAATTGTTCCATATCTTCCCAATTCTCTAGCTTGGTGACGTATAGTTCTTTATAGAAGTTTCGCAGGATTCTCTGGATTTCTGTCGTGTTAGTTGTGATATCTCCTCCAACGTTTATAATTTTATTAATTTGAGTCCTCTCTCTTTTGTTTGGTGAGTCCGGCTATGGGTATGTCAATTTTGTTTAATCTTTCAAAGAACCAACATTTGGCTTCATTGATCTTTTGTATGGTTCTTTTATTTTTGATGTTGTTTATTTCTGCTCTATATTAGTGATTTCTGTCCTTCTGGATGCTTTAGAGTTCCTTTGTTCCTTTTCTTCTAAGTCCTTGAGGTGTGCAGTAAGGTTGTTCATTTGAGATTCTTCTTGGTGTTTAATATGTGATTGTATGGCTATAAGTTTCCCTCTCAGTACTGCTTTAGCTGTGTCCCAAATATTTTGATAGGTTGTGTCTTCATTTTCATTTGTTTCCTGCAACATTTGAATTTCCTGTTTGAGTGAATCTCTGACCCAGTGGTTCTTAAGGAGTATGTTATTTAGTTTCCAAATTCTGTGACTTTTAATAATTGTCTGTCTGTTGTTAAATGTTAGTTTTACTCCACTGTGGTCTGAGAAGATACTAGGGATGATTTCAATGTTCTTGAATTTATTGATGCTGTCTTTGTGGCCTAACATGTGGTCTATCTTTAGGTATGTGTTATATGGATTTGAAAAGAAGGTGTATTCCAGTTTTTTGGGGTGGAGGAGTCTGAAAATGTCCAAGAGGTCTAGTCTGTCAATCTCTTCATTCAATTCTCTTGTATCTTTGTTGGTTCTCTGCCTTGTTGATTTGTCTTAGTGTGAGAGTGGGGTATTGAAGTCTCCCACTATTACTGTATTACTATTGATGTATTTTTGAAATTCTTTTAGTAAGTGCTTGATGTATTTAGATGGTCCCTCGTTGGGTGCATAGATGTTAATAATTGTTAAGTCTTCTTGGCTGATTGATCCTCTAATCATTATGTAATGTCCTTGCCTACCTTTTATTACTTTATTTAATTTAAAATCTATCGTATCTGAGATGAGAATGGCTGTTCCTGCCCTTTTTTGTGTCAGTTAGCCTGTATGATAGTTTTCCATCCTTTCACTTTAAGTCTGTGTTTATCTTGTTGTGACAGATGGGATTCTTGCAAGCAGCATATGGTTGGATTATGTTTTCTGATCCATCCTCCAACTCTGTGCCTTTTGATGGGTGAGTTTAAGCCATTGACATTTATTGATATTATGGATTTAATGTATTGTAGTGCCATTGTTTTTACAAAAATTTTTTTTTGTTTGCTCTGATATATTGCCAGTGATGTTCTCATTTATAAGAGGTCTTTTAGAACCTCTTTCAGGCCCAGCTTGGTGATGGTTGCCTCCTTTAACCTTTGTTTGTCTAAGAAGGTTTTGATCCCTCCATCTAGTTAGAATGAAAGTCTAACAGGATATATTGTCCTTCGTTGAAACCCTTTTTCATTCAGGGCTCGATAGATATCTTGCCATTCTCTTCTGCCTTTTAGAGTTTGTGTGGAGAAGTCTGCAGATAATCTTATGGGTTTTCCCTTGTATGTGACTTTTTGTTTCTCTCTTGCAGCCTTTAGGATCCTTTCTTTATTCTTACTTCTTCTCCTTGTGACTATGATGTGTCTTGGTGTTTTCAGGTCTGGGTTGATTCTGTTTGGTACTCTCTGGGCCTCTTGAATCTTGATGTCCTTTCTGTTATTCAGGTCTGGGAAGTTTTCTTCTATTATTTCCTCTAGAATGTTTGCTTCCCCTTCCTCTCTTTCTTCCTCTGGCAGTCCAATTATACGAATGTTACTTCTTTTGAGATCATCCCATATGTCTCTGTTGTTGTTTTCAGTGTCTCTCAATCTCTTTTTAAGCTCTTTCACCTCTTTCTTAGTTTTCTCTAACTCATCCTCTGTCTGACTAATTCTGTTTTCTGCTTCTGTTAGTCTGCTTTCCCTTGCCTCAGCTTCTTTCTTCATTACAGCTATTTCAGCTTTCAGTTCTCTAATTGCCTCAAGATAATCAGTATTTTCCTTGGGGGTCTCAACTGTTGTTTTCCTAATACTGCCATTCCTTTCCTCCAATGTTATTTTCATTCTGTGATTAATAAGTTTATTATTGCTTGCATACTTTTCTTATCTATGGTTACTTCTGGCTGATTTTTAGTTTCTTCTGGGCTTTTGTCTTCATTCATTGGAGTAGCAGTTTTATTTGTTTTTGATCTACCCATTTTTTTGATTTTTTTTATGCTCTGTTGTTCCTCAGTTGTTGTTTCATGAGTACAAGCAACACTGTCCTAAATACCTTTATGACAATTACACTCACCAACCTCAGGAATTACAGTAGCAACTGAAGCAAGTATTGAAGCAGTTTAATCACTACCAGTTAGCCACACAATTTCTCCAGTTCCTTAAAGAATAGTAACCAAATCCCAGTGAAGAAGAAATAGAAAAGAAAAAATAGGGATAGCAAGAATAGACAGTTATGCAAGTTTACTACTATCCACTGTATATTCTACGGGTAACAAGAGGGGAAAGGGAACTAGAGCAGAGATACACACATAGAGAGTCCACTGTGAGTCAGAATTCTTCCCCCAAATAATTCCCAAATGTGTATCATTGAATTCAAAAAAGCACACTGTTTGGTAGTGTGGGTGCTGGGGCCTGTGGCTTTGGGAGCACTAGGATTAAGGAAGAAAGGATGACAAGAATGAGAAAAAGAATAAAAAAAAGAAAGAGAGAGAAAAAACAAAAAGCTAAGAAATAGAACAGTCATAAAAGAGCAGTGAAAGGAAAAGGTTTATTTATTTATTTATTTTTAATTATTTAATTAGCTATGCAGGTGAGGTGGGGGTGGTTGGCTACTTAGAAAGAAAAAAGGCCAGAAGTTTCAGAAGGGTATAGACTTAGAATGAATGATACTCCCTGTTGGAACAGGAATTTGGTAAAGACAGAAGCTCCTCAGGGGATTCTGCTAGGAGCTGATCCCCAGGGACTGGTTAGGGGTGGGGGGTGGGTGGTGAGGCTGTGTGCTTAATAATTAAAAGGAAAAAAAATTTGTTCCCTTTCTTTCTACTATAATTCTTAACCCAAATTAAGTTATAGTCACCTCCTTGGTGTCACTGCTAGGACCCCTTATTGACTGGCCTACTAAAGGCAGAAAATCCTACCGTTTCCAGAAGATGTGATCAGAACTCAAGCCACTAGCAGCTTCTCAGTCCCTCATCTTCTTGGAACCCTCTTTTGTAAAAAGTTCTAAGGGGTCATAGAAATATTCATTTGATTACATATTTCCAATGACTATGTGCACAGAATACCTCAGTGACTTACTTACTACCTGCTCCTTTACAAAGTTTGCTGATGCTTGTTTTAAGCCCAAGCTTACCTCCTTAATTTTGAATGAAACTTGGCAAGAAATGATAAATACACCATCTTTGAGGGGATAGTATATATCCAACTCTACAATTATGCATATGCCCATCTTAGGGGCATTTTTTTGGTCAATATCACTTTCCAATCCTCTTTTGACTCAAATTTTAATAATTTCATGTACATTTCATTTTCTGCTTCCTTTAAAAATTTTATTTATGTATTTAATTCCAGAAGCAGAATGTGAAACAAAAATTTAAATAGAAATAGTATAATTAGTACTAATAAGAGAAAGGGAAAAATTATGCAGAAGTGGAAAGTAAATGTTATAAGATTAATTATTTAGCCAATTTTTATGATGGTCAATGTGGGATTTAAACCATCAGGGAAACATCTACAATGTAATTATTCTCCCCAAAGAATAAGGGGAACTGGATATTATATATTAAAAACTCCAGAGAATCATTGAGCAAGAATTGCTCCTAAGAATGTCAATTTCTTCTCAGGGCCTGTTTGTGATAGTCAGTAAAATGCAGATACAGACATTTGTGTCAGCCAGAGCACAAGAATAGAGATACATAGTCCATGGACACAATCTGTGATAGTTCATATATTGAAACCTTTGTTCATTTAACCCAGCATTTGGGTTACCTAATTTTATCATTGCTCCTTAAAGTTGTTGTCCATTTACAATTTCTCAAAATATGTTTACAATCGATTTACTGAGGAAGACTAATGTAGTTTTAAACCACAACTGATATACCTCATCTTCCTTTTCTCAAGTTCAAGAGACCTCTTAACACTTGGCCATCATTTGTGCTGGTAGACATCATAGCTCCATTAGAGCCATTCACATTATTATGCCTGAAAGGCTGAGGATGCAGCTTCTTTATAAGGTTGTAATTGTTAACTTTTCTCTATTTATAAGTATTATTGGAAATGGAAATGGAAACACCACTGAGAATCTTCCAGTGTTCTAGGCATGTGCCTAGAAAAAAATCTATCCTTGTTGTAAGGAACAACTTTACCTCTTCATAACAATCTAAGTTGATCATTCCAAAGGTAACAACACTGTCTTTTCTTAGTTTTCTGTGGTAATGAGAATAAAATGATAGGAAGGAATTTAAGTTTAAATGAAGTGAAGATTTTATTCTATTTTTTTCGTAGATAAAAAGACATCTAATTTTGTCATTTATAATGGAATAGGATGCAAAAAACATATGAAAAAGTCATTGTTTCTAATAAAATCATGAAATATTAGCAAATTATAAATAAAATATAGTTTTCTTAACTTTATAATTAACACTTGCCAAAAATGAACAATGCAATTATCTACTAAAAGCAATTTCCTTAATATAAGAAACTTAACAACATCTCCTAGCCGTTGCTATTTAATACTTTACTGGATCCTCTAAACTAAACATGGGATTTAGGAACAGACCTAGGAAAACACCTAGCAGTCCTTTCTCATTTTCTAGTTCATACAATGACACTCTTCCAGGTGTTTGAGAGATTCTAGAGCTCTAAAGGTCATGCTACTCAGCAGATTCCAGACAACTCAGCAATAATTTTCAGATACTATAGCCTCTGTTGTCCTTGGAAGAATATTAATAAGGGTGTTTCCTTAGGGTCAAGTGTGTGGTAGTATAGACTTAAAATGGGGAAGAAGAAGAGAAGGCAGACTGGGGAGGTATGGAATGCTTGTAATCTTATTTAAAGTAATGAATAACTAACAGCCTAAGTGTGGTGAGATATCAGATAGGAATTTTAAAATCACCCTATTTTTTCTTGCTTAGACCTTGCAGGTTTTAGTGACACAAAGAGAGCTGTAAAACTAAAGGGTAACCCCAAAATATTAGTTTGTGAAATTTGCAGAACTGAAGCTTGCATGATAGCATTTGTACTTCCTTTCAGTGCAAATAAGAGACTCTCAGAATCCTTCTGCCCACGAGGTCTTGAGTCCTTTGCCAGGGAGAGCACTACAACATAAATGAGATCTCTGGCAGGTGCCAGAAAAACAATCCTTAGTGAATATTTTCATCATATTTTTCTGATGAATGAGAGAGGTTACCTAAGACAGAGGAACAAGCTCTAGAAACAGAAATTTGGGAAGGCTTATAGCAAAATGAATATGTGGTTTGATCAACAAATCTGAAATTTCTGGTCTTGAAGTACTTGATTGTTTGAATTTCCTAGGGGGTAAAACTGCCCTTTAAAAGCCAGTGACTTCTAATAAATAAAAAATAATTCTTTTTCAGTCCCTACTATCCACCCAGTATTCCTACTATCTATCTGTCTATCTAGCTAGCTATCAATTTTTATTTATAAAAAGGAAACACTGATAAAAACCATAGGATAAGAGGGATACAACTCCACACAATTCCCACCACCAGAACTCCCTATCCCCTGCCCTCCCCTGTATTCCTACTTTTTAAGCTGTGCTCCTTTAAATCACTTTTCCAATGAACCCATCCTCATTTATATTTTACAACAGACTGCATTCAGGATTATTCCTGAGTAGCTACTGGCTTTAGTTGGTTAATGGACTCTGAAGTAAATCTGTGACTAAAAATAGCTCTCCTTCAATGCTAGCAAAAGAGAAATGTGGACATTTCTTCATCATGATGAGTCTTATGGACACATTTATTTTTATTATCTTTAAAATTGGTTTGTCCTCTCTCATGACAGTTCTTTAAGTACAGACACCAGCAAGTTATAGAGGAAAATGCTGCTCTGAAAGTCAAACCTTTTGCCTGTGCTATCAAACCAATTGATCAGAACTGGAGGATATGGAGAAATACTTTTATTCTGTTTGTTTATCTGTATTTCACTGGTCGGTCTTTAAAAAGTATATGTAGAGAAATAGGAGCATTCTGAAACTATTTAAAAGACTCTTTCAAAATTAAGTTTGTCATAAACAGCAATGTCACATTTTCTAATATCTTTAGTGTTTTCAGCTCCTAATTTAGCTATACTTTAAAAGAGCAAAAAATAGAATTAATTTGTTCAATGATACTTTTCAAAAGTTCAGTTATTCTGACTTGACAAGCACCAACCATATATTTAGATATTGACTTTATTCATGATAAAACAAAATTTGATTGATACAAACATTTTAGTGTAAAATAAGTCAAATAATCTGTGAAAAATCATGTTTTAAGCTATATTGTTCAGTAGCACTAAATATATATATAAATCTATTACTATTTTTTTGACTGAGGGAATAAATTGTACACAGTGATCTAAACACTAAAATACATTATAATTATTTTAATTTTGAAAGCACTGATTAAATCTCAGGTTTTACCAAAAGAATGATGAAGTCTATATACAATAAAAATAATTTATGGTGTTTTTCTCATCAAAGGACATTACTATATCTTAATGTGACAGTTATCTAGGGTTATATGTAAGTACATGATAATTAAAATAAAAACTATTACATTATGTTATTCCTGATGGAGATGACCAATGACAATGGAGAGAGGGAATCTATCGGAGGTCTAGGTATTTGTGTGGGAATCCTAGAACTCCCTGACTAGGGCCCCAGGAGATGAGGTGGCATGGTAGTGACTAAAGAGTCATCATTAAAGTGTGCCAGTCTCTTGCCCTTATTTGGCTTTTGTAGTCCTTACTGTGATTAGGTTAGCTTTGGAGTGAGTGAGGAAAGTGTAATAGGAAGTAGATGAGGAGAGTACTTAGGTCTATGTAGAAACTACTTCATTAGGTACCTTAAAGTGTCTTTGGTCTTTCTACTTGCTTGCTTCATTTATTGACTCACTGCAAACTATTGTGCACTCTTGCTTTAAGGTATATATTTTACTCTAATTTGTGAATAGATGTGAACATCTGCCCTATTTCATGGGACCTGGTCTTTATCTAGGTTTTGAGGCTTTGCTAGGAAGTGGACCACCCAAAATGGAATTAAGGAAGCCCATGTTCAGCTGGGAAGCAATTACAAAAACCAGACCTTCCACCTTCTGCACTCATAATGACCCTGGGTCCATACTCTCAAGGGGTTAGAGAATAGGAAAGCTGTCAGTGGAGGGAATGGGATACCGAGCTTTGATGGTAGGAATTGTAACCCTCTTATCCTATGGTCTTGCCAGTGTTTCCATTTTATAAATAAATAATTTAAAAAAACCTATTACAATGGTAATTTGTACTTATTTACATGTCTGTCTATTTTCAAATAACCCTATGATTTAAAAAAATTATTTAATTATTTATTCCCTTTTGTTGCCCTTGTTTTATTGATGTAGTTATTATTGTTGTCATCATTGTTGGATAGGAGAGAGAGAAATGGAGAGAGGAGGGGGAAGACAGAGAGGAGGAGAGAAAGATAGACACCTGCAGACCTGCTTCACTGCAGGTGAATGACTCCCCTGCAGGTGGGCAGCCAGGGCTCGAACCGGGATCCTTACATCAGTCCCTGTGCTTTGCGCTACCTGCACTTAACCCATTGCACTACAGCCCGACTCCCAACCCTATGATTTTTAAAGAGAAAAAAAGTATTACGTTTTCATACTAAATATGCTATATAAGTTATATGAGAGGGTACACCTAATATAGAGGGCTACAAGTTTTCAGAAAGAGAATGTGATTTCCCTTGAGGTCATTTCTCCTATTTAGAGAATTCAAATCTTTGCAGACTTCAATGGTTACATGACAAAACTTAGTCAACTTCTTTAAATTGGGAGCCTTTAAATTCAGTCAATCTGTAAAGCATTCACCATGGTGTCATTTGTGCAGACATTCCCTTAAAAAATACACTTCACTGGTGACAGTTACATTATTTTTAGCTTTGTATCACAGCTGCAGACTACAATTAACATAACTAAAATTTGTAGATAACATTAGTCTCAGATAATATAATATTTTAAGTTAGTCAGTGTTTAGAGACTGTATCCAGTCTCTCCATGTATTAGTGGGAACTGAGCTAATGTTATTTTAAGGATATCATCTTGGAATACATGAAGACTACAATAACTAAGAATCAATAACTAAATATTATAAATTCCACTGCAGGGATTCTCCCTGGATACTTCTTGCTTTACTTTATTCCCCAGGTGATTGATTTCACACTATTATAAGAACTATTGCTTCTGTACTTTCTTCAGATCTAGTTTTGAACATTCTTTCAGTGATGTTTTAACTGAAATGTTACAAATTTTGGTATCCTGACAATTATACCGTCTTTTCCTTAATCCCAACAGTTTCTCATAAAATTTTAAATGAATAAAAAAATCTGCCATTAATCAGTGTGTCAGGGTTAGAGGAAAAGTAGGAAAGAGAATAAAATGAGTTGACTCAAAAAGACAAAACAAAGAAAAAGAACAAAGTGTTATCTTTAGTGACACATTGAAAAAAGTTGGAATTAAAGTTTGTTAACTAGGAATTTAAAAATTATAAGCAGTAGGGCTGGGGAGATAACATAATAGCTATTTTTAAGGCAAATGCCTTAAAAGCCGGAGGCTCTGAGATCTCAGGTTCAATCCCCGGCACCACCATAAGCCAGAACTGAGCAGTGTTCTGATCTCTTTCTCTCAGCATCTTTCCCTCTGTATCTACTCTTTTCATTAAAATAAAGTAAATGAAAATATTTTTTTAATTGTAAGCAATAATGAATGATAACAAAAAATATATGTATAGAAGCAGAAAGAGGAAAGAATGAAGGCAAGGCAGAGAAATGGAAAGGGGGCATACAATGTTGCAATGGGGAATGTTTAAATATGTCAAATGGTGGATATGTGGATTCAGTTAAGAAGATTCCAATCCCAGATGCATCTCTTTCTGCTGGGAAATTGTGCAGATGCAGTCATATCTGCCATGTTGTCCCCTCAGGCTATTGCTCGTTCCTGCGAGAGTTGGGACATTCTCAGAGCACCTGTTCCTCCATGTTGTGCCCTCAGGGCATTGTCTATTCCCCAAGATATTTGGAGTGCTTTGGTTACTCCTCCCCCTTCCCATTCTCATGAGAGTTATTATCCTACCCTGGAGTGCTATGGTTACTCCTCCCCCTTCCCATTCTCGTGAGAGCTATTCCCATAAAAGCCCTTGTTCTTCCACACCTCCCTCCTCTTGCCGGCTTCTTCACTTCAGTGTTTAGATGCAGTAAAGGTAACTGCATGAGGCGGCCATTTTTGCTACCTCCACATGACCCAATCTGCTTCTCTCTCACCCAACTCTGAGGTGCCAGCACAAATAAAGATTTGTGTTCCCTCTTCGCTCCAGATCTCCTCTCTCTCTTCTCTGCAGCGCAGCACGACATATTTCAGTCTCACCTAGTCAAATCCCAGGGCATTAATTCACATGTGCCAACATTCAAGTTCTAACTAAAGCACAAAAAATTTGCTGGAAAAAAACCCCTTCAATGTCTTTTATAATTCTACTATTTGTATGGAGAGATAAATAATTAAAGATCAAAAGAAAATATATCTCTCAAGATACAGTCTATCTCTTCAATAACACCATAAAATCCAGTTTTGGTTCTGTGCAATCATGTCGCTTAACGCTACTGGGGAGGTCTAATTAACATTGAAGGGCCATTTTATGCATGTTCTCTTTTTTCATAGATATTTTGTGATCAATGAAATCTGAAAGATTTTTTTTCTTTTAATCTAATTTTCTAATCAGACATTAAACCTGCTCCTCTAATGTTCACTGGAATAAGAAAACTAGAGAAGCTCATGTTGAGGAACAGAAATAATGCTGTACTTTTTTTTTCCTTAGAAGATAAAAAAGACTTTTTCTTCTATGAACCACTCACTAACTGTTCTTTCTAAAATTCTAATTATCATTTTATCACAATTGCCACTAGCCCTTGATTCTGTAAAAGATATTATGTGCAAGTCATTTTTAAAACATATTTTTGAGAATCTTTTCTTGGCATTACTCAAAAGAGTACCTCAAGCACAAATGCTTTTCTTCCTCATTTTCCATTCCCTCCCCCTTTCTTTTTCCTGCTAAATCCTTCCTGTTTTCTGATTTCTGGTGGGTCTTTAATAGGACTACTGTTGTGAAGTGCCACAGAACATAAACCAAGACAATATAAATAACTACCCCACACCTGAGGTGTATGCTGATTTACCTCTAAGTATCTTTAAAAATTTCCAAGTAGCCAAATAGTTGTCCTTTATAAGATCACAACTTTTGGAGGATCTGACTGGTGTTATGTATTTGTATGGTGGAAAAGAAAGCTAACCAGAGTTTGATGCATGCCTGATCATGTGCACAGCCCAGGTCGGACATGTGGAAACAAAAGGGAGATGCTCTGGCGTCTCTCTATTTCTATCTGCATAAACAAGAGATTGGCTTCATTAAAAACAAAATATGTGTTGTATGAATTTCCAATGCTTCTTGTTATAGGGCTTATCTAAACTCTCCCAACATGCTATATCATGAAATACTTTCAAATTGATGGTAGCTCAAAAGGTGCCTTGTTCCAAACCAGATCCATTTCTTTCAAGTCTAAGGTGTTTGTGACCTGATTGGTTCGGTTCTCAGCTCTGAACCCCCAGTGTGCTTCTCTTGGTTTTGATATGCTTTCACAACTCCTGTCTCTGCTTGAGTTTGCTTCTTGAAATATTACTGCTTCTTACCTCAGTTTCCTATTTACATGTTTAAAGTTGAAGAGAGAGGATAAAATAGAAAATGTGTAACTGCAGGATATTTAAACTGAAAGGAATCCTAGTGGACACCAAATCCAAGTCATTCCTTTTTAGAAATAGCTTCAAAGAGGGCAGGTGACTGTCCTCATGATACACTACTATCCATTAAAGGCAAAGGAAATATCTGTATACATGGCATAAGTAAGAGTTCAAATTTAGTGTCCGTCCCATGTACCAAAGTGAATTATATGAGATTTTCATGTATCTTGGTATAGTCAGATAATAAGAAATCTGGGACTGTAGAGGCTCCAGAAAATACCCTCATATACCCATCAATCTGTTAAACTTGTTATTTCCAGTTACATCATGTGGGAATGGTTTATAAATCAGAAACCATATAACTCAAGATACAGTTTCAATATCACCTTATTTCGTGTGAGACCAATTACAAATGGAACAGACTGTTCATGTTCCTTGAATTTGACAGACTGGGGCTTAATCGCTCTTCAATTCTAAGTTTATTTTTATAGTTTCACAAGGGGAAACAATGGTACTATGGCGCTTTCCCTCTCCTATTTATTTACTTTTACTACTTTTTAATTTCTTTATTGGGGAATTAATGTTTTACATTTGACAGTAAATATGATAGTTTTACATGCATAATTTTCTCAGTTTTCTACATAACAATACAACCCCCAATAGGTCCTCTGCCATCCTTTTTGGACCTGTACTCTCCACCCAACCACCCCAGAGTCTTTACTTTGGTGCAGTACACCAACTCTAGTTCAGGTTCAATGTGTGTTTTTTCTTCTGATCTTGTTTTTCAACTTCTGCCTGAGAGTGAGATCATCCCATATTATCCTTCTGTTTCTGACTTATTTCACTAAACATGATTTCTTCAAGCTCCATCCAAGATGGGATGAAAACGGTCAAGCCACCATTTTAATAACTGAGTAGTATTCATATATATCAGCCACTCATCTGTTGTTGGGCACTAGGGTTGCTTTTGGCTACTATAAATTGTGCTGTTATGAACATAGGTATAAACAAATATTTTTGGATGGGTGTGCTGGGTTCCTTAGGATATATGTTCAGGAGAAGAATTACAGGATCATAGGGTAGGTCCATATCTAGCCTTCTGAGAGTTCTCCAAACTGCTCTCCACAGAGGTTGGACCAATTTACATTCCCAGCAGCAGTGCAGGAGGGGTCCTTTGACCCCACAACCTCTCCAGCATTTGTTGCTGCTAGCTCTTCTGATGTATGCCATTCTCACAGGAGTGAAGTTATATCTCACTGTTGTATTTATTTATGTATTTATGTTGTATTTCTATGACAATCAAAGAACTGCAACATTTTTATGTGTTTCTCAGCCTTTTGGAACTCTTCTGTGGTGAATATTCTGTCTGTGACCTCTCCCCATTTTTGATGTGGTCATTTGTTTCCCTATTATTGAGTTTGGCAAGCTCTTTATATATTTTGGTTATTAAACTCTTGCCTGATGTATGGCATGTAAAGATCTTCTTCCATTCTGTGAGCGGTCTCTTTGTTTAGATATTGGTTTCTTTTGCTGTGCAGAAGCTTTTTAATTTGATGTAGTCCCATAGGCTTATACTTGCCTTAGTCTTCTTTGTATTTGGATTCGTTTCATTTAAGATGTCTTTAAAATTTATGCAGAAAAGAGTTCTGCCAGTATTTTCCTATAAGTATCTGATAGTTTCTGGGCCTTGGTCCACTTGGAATTTACTTTAATATTTGGTGAAATAAAGTGTTTCAGTTTCATTCTTATGTATGTTTCAACCCACTCTTTTCCTAACACCATTTTTAGAGACTCTGCTTTCCCCATTTAATAGTCTGGGCACCTTTGTCAAAGATTAGATGTTCATAGGTGTGGGCATTTACTTCTGGGTTCTCAATTCTATTCCACTAGTCAGTTTGTCTATTCATGCTCCTGTAACAAGCAGTTTTTATTACAATGGCCCAATAATACAATTTGAGATCTGGGAGTGTGATGCCTCCAGTTCTATTCTTTCTTCTCAAGATTGTTTTGGCAATTCTAGATATTTTCTGGTTCCTGATAAACATCTGTAGCACTTGTTCTATTACCCTAAAAATGTGGTTGGGATCTTGATGGAGATAGCATTAAATTGGTATATGGCTCTGGGTAGATATTCATTGTAATGATGCTAATTCTTCCAACCTATGAACATAGAATATCTTTCCATTTCTTTGTGTCTTTTTCAATTTCCATGAGTAGTGATTCATAATTTTCAGTATACAAGTTTTTCACTTCTTTAGTTAGGTTAATCCTTGATATTTTATTTTATTTTTGTTACTAGAGTAAAAGGAATTGACTTTTTGATTTCATGTTCTACTAACAGTGTTTTAATAAAGGAATGCCACTGATTTTTGTATTTTGATTTTGTAGCCTACACCTTACCATATTGCCTGATGATTTCCAAAAGCTTCTTGCTGGATTCTTTAGGTTTTTCTATGTATACTAACATGGCATCTAAAATAGGGAGAGTTGGCTATCTATGTTCCAATCTTTATCCCTTTAATTCCTTGCTCCTGCCTGATTGCTATGGCAAGAACTTCCAATGCTATGTTGAATAGTAACGGTTATAGTGGGCAGCCATGTCTAGTACCTGATTTCAGGGGAAATGATTCCAGTTTTTCACCATTGAGTATGATGTTGGCTGTAAGTCTGCTATATGTAGACTCCACTATCTTCAGGAATTTTCCATCTATTCCCATTTTTGTAGTGTTTTGATCATAAAGGGATGCTGTATTTTGTCAAAGAGTTTCTCTGCATCTATTGATATGACCATGTGGTTTTTGGTCTTGTTTTTATTTACGTGGTGGATCATGTTGATTGATTTACATATATTAAACCAACCTTGCATCCTTGAGGTAAATCCCACTTGGTCATGATGAAGAATCTTTTTAATACATTGCAATATCTGGTGGCCAGAATTTTGTTCAATATTTTAGCATCTATGTTCATCAGAGATATTGGTCTATAGTTTTCTTTTTTGGTTGTGTCCTTGTCTGCTTTTGGCAGCAGAGTGATGTTGGCTTCATAGAATCTGGAAGGGATGGGTGTTATGGAGTCCTTGGGGTATAACCCAGGAGAGGAATTACTGGATCTTATGGAAGGTCCATGTCTAGCCTTGTGAGAGTTTTCCAGACTGCTCTCCATAGAGGCTGTACCAATTTACATTCCCACCAGCAATGTAAAAGGGTTCCTCTGTCCCCACAATCTCTCCAGCATTTGTTGCTGCTGTCCTTTTTGATGTATTCCATTCTTACAGGAGTGAGGTGGTATCTAAGTGTTGTCTTAATTTGCATTGATCTGACAATCAGTGACCTAGAGCAGTTTTTCTTTTTTTTTAAAATTTTTTTATATTTATTTATTTACTCCCTTTTGTTGCCTTTGTTGTTTTATTGTTGTAGTTATTATCGATGTCATTGTTGTTGGAAATGGAGAGAGGAGGGGAAGACAGAGAAGAGGAGAGAAAGATAGACACCCACAGACCTGCTTCACCACCTGTGAAGTGACTCCCCTGCAGGTGGGGAGCCGGGGGCTCAAACCGGGATCCTTTCACTGGTCCTTGCGTTTGGTGCCACCTGCGCTTAACCCACTGCGCTACCGCCCGACTCCCAACAGTTTTTCATATGTTTGTTAGCCTTTTGGATCTCCTCTGTAGTGAATGTTTTGTTCATATCCTCTGCCCATTTTTCGATGGGGTCATTTGCTTTTTTGGTGCTAAGTTTGCTGAGCTCTTTATATATTTTGGTGATTAGTTTCTTGTCTGATGACTAGCATGTGAAGATCTTCTCCCATTCTGTGAGGGGTCTCTTTGTTTGTGTGATAGTTTCTTTGGATGTGCAGAAGCTTTTAAATTTGATGTCGTCCCATTGGTTTGTTTCTGCTTTAGTCTTCCTTGCAATTGGGTTTGATTCATCAAAGATGTCCTTGAGGTGTAGGGGGGATAGGGTTTTACCAATGTTTTCCTCTAAGTATTTGATTGTTTCTGGTCTGACATCTAGGTCTTTGATCCATTTGGAGTTGATTTTTGTTTCTGGTGAGATAAAGTGGTTCAATTTCATTCTTCTGCATGTTACAACCCAGTTTTGTCAGCACCATTCATTGAAGAGAGCCTCCTTTGTCCATTTAATCCTTTGGGCCCCCTTATCAAAGATTCGATGTCCATAGGTGTGATTTATTTCTGGGCTTTCAATTCTGTTCCACTGGTCTGTGTGCCTATTTTTGTTCCAGTACCATGCTGTTTTGATGATGATGGCTTTATAATATAGTTTAAGGTCTGGGAGTGTGATGCCTGCATTTCTGTTTCTTTTTCTTAAGATGGTTTTGGCAATTCTAGGTGTTTTCATGTTCCAGATAAATGATTGTAGTGTTTGTTGTTGCCCTAACCCTAACAAAAGGACTTTTCAAAGTTAACCCTATTACCAAATAATGTGATGATAACATTAACTATCGATTGTCTTTTTGAACCCTAAGACTGCAGGAACCTCACATATCCACTATAGAGCCTCTACTTGCCCCAGTCCTGGAACCATTGGATAGGGCCCACTTTCCCATATGCCTCTCCCAATCCATATCAAATAGTATTGCATCTGCCGATCACAACCTAAGCAACACAACGATTGCCACCTCAACATGCTTCACTTCAGACTGTGTCCAGAGACTTCACGTGTGTAATGACAACCCTTCAACTTCATTACTCGGGTGAGACCTTGTTGGGCTGGCTTCTCGAGAAGCGACCGACGACCAGGGACTCATGGTTGAACTGTATGCAGTATCTCTTTATTAATGCAGGACGCAGCACAATCTAAGCTGACCTAAGCTAAACTAACTACTACATTTAAGAACTATTCTGTCCTTATATATATTGGCCAAGTAGGGTGGAAACAGGATGTGACATAGAGAGGGTGGAGCGAAAAGTGACTGGTGCAAATCAGGGTATACTATGAGAGGGGGCAGAGCAGAAACACATCATGAACCAGTGGGGATTAAACCAATGCCCTGCAGTGGTTATGTAAATAGAATACAGTGGTTATGTAAATTGAATACAATGTTAAGCAGGGGGTATTAAACCAATGAAATAGAAGGGGTTTTTAGAAGCAGAATTAGAAGCATACCAACAAGACCTTTCCTTTCATAGTATACTCTAATTCCATCTCAGGTGGTTCACTTTCTAACAAAGTCCCAAAACCTAGATATACACCAGTTTCTGTGAGAGAGAGCATATGTTCATACATATCCATAAACTAGTGCAAAATATATACCTGAAAGCAGAAGTACACTAGAGTTTGCAGTGAGTATCCCCCTAACACTTCCTCTCCACTATTCCAAGCTTTGGGTCCATGATTGCTCCACAACTTGTTTGGCTTTGTATGTTAACTCTCTTTTCAGTTACCAGGTTCCAGTTGTCATCAGGATTCCAGCCAGGCTTCCCTTGACATCACACTGGTTATTGCTGCTCGCCTATTTTGTTTTCCATGTCTTATGCCAGTTCTTTTGAAAACGCCTGTACGATATACGTTTCTGTTCACCCCACAATGGCCATTAGTTAAAAAGAAAGGGGGAATTGTTGGTATGCATGAGACCCCTTCTGTTTCATTTGGTTTAAATCCACCCTGCTTAACACTATTCTATTTACATAACCACTTCATTCTATTTACATAACCACTGTTAACAAGTTCCACCCTCCCTCCAGGGCATTTGTGGTTCAGTGATAGGATTCTCACCTAATCTGCCCCCTCTTTGTCACACTCTGATTTTCACCAGTCACTTTTCTCTCCACCCTCTCTGCATCACATCCTGTTCCCACCCTACTGGGCTAGTATATTTATAAGGACAAGATTGTTTGTAGTTTTGAGTTTAGCTTAGCTTGGCTTAGATTGTGATGTGTCCTGCATGAATAAAGAGATACTGCGCACAACCCAGCCATGAGTCCCTGGTCATCTGTTACCCGCCCGTGAAGCCAGCCCGTCAAAAACAACATAATGGCACCACAAAGTGGGACCAGACCTGCACAACTCCCAGATAAGTGAAGACTTTGCCTACCTATGCACTATGGTCTTCTCTTCTACTTACGAAGAGGTTTGCTAAAGCCTCTACTGTTTCATCATGAGACAGTTACTCTGTCTCTGGAACATTTTGCCCTGGGCCACACTTTGTTTCCCTGACTGGGAACTTTGGTTTCTTGTGACCCTAATCATAGAGCTTGGGAGATGCATGGAGATTTCTCCTTGGACTTTCTGGATTCCCTCTCCCATGTTTCCCGAGGAAAAGGACTACATTTTGCTCCCGGCCACAATTTGGTTCTTTATGAACGTGATCGTAGACCTTGGGATATGTATGGGGATTTCCACTGGGAATTTTTGGACTTCTTCTCGCATGTTTCCCATGGAGAAGGACTACTCTAATTTGAGGAACGTTCTCCAGTACCCTGGCAGTCCCCAAGAATGGAGACATGTGGTTAGTTCTTCTCTCCTGATTGGATTCTTTCTTCGATGGGAAGACACTTTTAAAAATGGATGCCTGAAGCAATCCAGCAGAAATAGTCAGAAGCACCCTAAATGGAATTTCAAGGACCTTTTTGGACTAGGACGCCCTCCGGGGACTCATGATACTACACGGTGAGATCTGGATAATCTGGTTCAAGTTGCATATCATAAGAGAGTGATTTGAATGACTGAATTTTTGTATGACATTGACTTAAAAAAAAATGCTGGACACAGCCATGATTTCTAGAGACATCAGAAACAATCCAAAAAATTGTTTTTTTCCCTCCTTTGATTTCTTTTTTACGTCTTGGCATAAATCTGAAACGTTTAATCCTGAAATGGTATGAGTTATGGGTGGGGCAGATAGTGCAGTGATTATGTTAATTATTCTCATGCCTGAGGCTTCTACCATGGTTCTTCTGTTTACCTTTCCACATTTTATTGAGTTTAAACTGTTTAAACAACCTTAAAATCATACTTCTAATTATAATTAGAAAGGACTTCTAATTATAATGGAATTATCAATTATAGTAAACTTCTAATCTGCTACAAGTTTTGTTTGACAAGTAAGTGAATTTCGGCTGTCAAGTCTTCACATGAAAAAGCATCTACTCAAATGGAATTCCTGGAAATCCATTTGGATCCTGTTCTCTGACATCACCCACAAGATAGAATGACTACAACACACCCCCGGAAACCAATGATGTGACCTGGCATGACCTGAAGAAACAGATTCACAGACTCCAAAGATCACTCTCTACAGAAAAGCAGAATTCTGGTGGCCAACATTCCCCATCGAGACAGACATGCAGCATTTCATCCCTTGACATTTTCTTCTGTGGTCAGCTACTTTGGACTGACACCTCCATCAGACTTACTGATACACGCTGCTGTGTTTCTCAAAGACTAACTTCAGCCAATTGCCTTGAGACTTTATAGACCATGTCCCCTCACCTGCAGGCTCTGTTCCCAGAGTCAGAAAACTCCCCCTCCTTATTAGATTATGCCCACAGAGGTATGAAGTGCCCCAAGAGGCAAGAGATGCCCACAGAGGCAGGAAACGCCCTTTGAGGCAAGAGATGCCCCCAGAGGCATGAAGCACTCCCAGAGGCAAGAAATGCCCTTTCGCCTGTTAGGCCTTTCCCTTTGAGGCAAGAAAAGTTCCCCTTGGCATCTCACTGGTTATTGCTGCTCACCTATTTTGTTTTCCATGTCTTATGCCAGTTCTTTTGAAAACACCTGTACGATATAGGTTTCTGTTCACCCCACATTCCTAATACTATTGCCCTTAGTTAAAAAGAAAGGGGGAATTGTTGGTATGCACTTCTTGTATGTTGTCATACACTTCTTCCTTCTTCATTGCCTTTCTGAATTTGTGAATTACTTTGGGGAAGAAATCTGACTCAGAGTGGACTCTCTATGTGTGTATCTCAGCTCTAGTTCCCTTTCCCCTCTAGTTACCCCTAGAATATATGGTGGATAGTAGATTTGCATAACTGTCTATTCTTGCTATCCTTTCTTTCTTTTCTCTTTCTTCACTGGGATTTGGTTACAATTTTTTCACGGACTGGAGAAATTGTTTGGCTAACTGGTAATGATTAAACTACTTCAATACTTACTTCAGTTGCTACTGTAATTCCGGAGGTTGGTGAGTGCAATTGTCATAAAGGTATTTAGTACAGTGTTACTTGTACTCAAGACACAACAACTGAGGACAACAGAGCATAAAAAAGGAACACATAAATCAAAAAATGGGTAGATCAAAAAAAAATAAAACTGCTACTCCAATGAATGAAGACAGGAGCCCAGAAGAAACTACAAATCAGCCAGAAGTAACCATAGATAAGAAAAGTATGCAAGCAATAATAAACTTATTAATCACAGAAATGAAAACAACATTGGAGGAAAGGAATGGCAGTATTAGGGAAACAACAGTTGAGACCCCCAAGGAAAATACTGATTATCTTGAGGCAATTAGAGAACTGAAAGCTGAAATAGCTGTAATGAAGAAAGAAGCTGAGGCAAGGGAAAGCAGACTAACAGAAGCAGAAAACAGAATTAGTCAGACAGAGGATGAGTTAGAGAAAACGAAGAAAGAGGTGAAAGAGCTTAAAAAGAGATTGAGAGACACTGAAAACAAGAACAGAGACATATGGGATGATCTCAAAAGAAGTAACATTCGTATAATTGGCCTGCCAGAGGAAGAAAGAGAGGAAGGGGAAGCAAACATTCTAGAGGAAATAATAGAAGAAAACTTCCCAGACCTGAATAGCAGAAAGGATATCAAGGTTCAAGAGGCCCAGAGAGTACCAAACAGAATCAACCCAGACCTGAAGACACCAAGACACATCATAGACACAATGAGAAGAAGTAAGGATAAAGAAAGGATCCTAAAGGCTGCAAGAGAGAAACAAAAAGTCACATACAAGGGAAAACCCATAAGATTATCTGCAGACTTCTTCACTCAAACTCTAAAAGCCAGAAGGGAGTGGCAAGATATCTATCGAGCCCTGAGTGAAAAAGGGTTTCAACCAGGGATAATAGATCCTGCTAGACTTTCATTCAAGCTAGATGGAGGAATCAAAACCTTCTTAGATAAACAACAGTTAAAGGAGGCAACCATCACCAAGCCGGCCCTGAAAGAGGTACTAAAAGACCTCTTATAAACAAGAACATCACTATAATACTTGCAATATATCAGAGCAAACAAGTTTTTTTAGAACAATGGCACTACAATACATTAAATACATAATATCAATAAATGTCAATGGCTTAAACTCACCCATCAAAAGGCACAGGGTGGGGGGATGGATCAGAAAACATAACCCAACCATATGCTGCTTGCAAGAATCCCATCTGTCACAACAAGATAAACACAGACTTAAAGTGAAAGGATGGAAAACTATCATACAGGCTAACTGACCACAAAAAAGGGCAGGAACAGCCATTCTCATCTCAGATACGATAGATTTTAAATTAAATAAAGTAATAAAAGATAGGCAAGGACATTACATAATGATTAGAGGATCAATCAGCCAAGAAGACTTAACAATTATTAACATCTATGCACCCAATGAGGGACCATCTAAATACATTAAGCATGTACTGAAAGAATTTCAAAAATACATCAATAGTAATACAATAATAGTGGGAGACTTCAATACCCCACTCTCACACTTAGACAGATCAACAAAGCAGAGAATCAATAAAGATACAAGAGAATTGAATGAAGAGATTGACAGACTAGACCTCTTGGACATTTTCAGACTCCTCCACCCAAAAAAACTGGAATACACCTTCTTTTCAAATCCACATAACACATACTCAAGGATAGACCACATGTTAGGCCACAAAGACAGCATCAATAAATTCAAGAGCATTGAAATAATCCCAAGTATCTTCTCAGACCACAGTGGAGTAAAACTAACATTTAACAACAAATGGAAAATTATTAAAAGACACAGAATTTGGAAACTAAACAACATGCTCCTTAAGAACCACTGGGTCAGAGACTCACTCAAAGAGGAAATTCAAATGTTCCTGGAAACTAATGAAAATGAAGACACAACCTATCATAATATTTGGGACACAGCGAAAGCAGTACTGAGAGGGAAACTTATAGCCATACAATCACATATTAAACACCAAGAAGAAGCACAAATGAATGACCTTACGGCCCACCTCAAGGACTTAGAGGAAGAGGAACAAAGGAACCCTAAAGCAACCAGAAGGACAGAAATCACTAAAGTTCGAGCAGAAATAAACAACACCAAAAATAAAAGAACCATACAAAAGATCAATGAAGCCAAATGTTGGTTCTTTGAAAGATTAAACAAAATTGACAAACCCCTAGCCAGACTCACCAAACAAAAAAGAGAGAAGACTCAAATTAATAGAATTGTAAACGATGCAGGAGATATCACAACTGACACCACAGAAATCCAGAGAATTCTGCGAAACTTCTATAGAGAACTATATGCCACCAAGCTAGAGAATCTGGAAGAAATGGAACAATTCCTAGAAACCTATGCCCTTCCAAAACTGAACCAAGAAGAACTACAAAATCTAAATGCACCAATCAAAGACAAAGAAATTGAAACTGTTATTAGGAATCTCCCCAACAACAAAAGTCCTGGACCAGATGGCTTCACAAACTAATTCTACAAAACTTTCAGGAAACAGTTAATACCCATACTTCTTAAGCTATTCCATAAGATTGAAGAAACAGGAATACTCCCTTCCACCTTTTATGAAACCAACATCACTCTGATACCAAAAGCTGATAGGGACAGAACAAAAAAGGAAAACTACAGACCAATATCTCTGATGAACATAGATGCCAAAATATTAAACAATATCTTGGCCAATGGGATACAGCAACACATCAAAAAGATTGTTCATCATAACCAAGTGGGATTCATCCCAGGAATGCAAGGCTGGTTCAGCATCCATAAGTCAATCAATGTCATTCAACACATCAAAAAAAACAAAGCAAAAAACCACATGATTATCTCAATAGATGCAGAGAAAGCCTTGGACAAAATCCAACACCCATTCATTCTCAAAACTCTAAAAAAAATGGGAATAGATGGGAAATTCCTCAAGATAGTGGAGTCTATATATAGCAAACCTTCAACCAACATCATACTCAATGGACAGAAGCTGAAAGCATTCCCCCTCAGATCGGGGACTAGACAGGGCTGTCCACTGTCACCGTTACTCTTCAACATAGTATTGGAAGTTCTTGCCATAACAATCAGGCAAGAGAAAGAAATCAAAGGAATACAGATTGGAAGGGAAGAAGTCAAGCTCTCACTATTTGCAGATGATATGATAGTATACATAGAAAAACCTAAAGAATCCAGCAGAAAACTACTGGAAGTTATTAGGCAATATAGCAAGGTATCAGGCTACAAAATCAATGTACAAAAATCAGTGGCATTTCTTTATGAAAACACTAAATCTGAAGAAGAAGACATCCAGAAATCACTCCCATTTACTGTTTCAGCAAAATCAATCAATTACCTAGGAATAAAGTTGACCAAAGAAGTGAAAGACTTGTATGCTGAAAACTATGAGTCGCTACTCAAGGAAATAGAAACTGATACCAAGAAATGGAAAGATATCTCATGCTCATGGATTGGAAGAATAAATATAATCAAAATGAATATTCTCCCCAAAGCCATATACAAATTTAATGCAATACCCATCAAAGTTCCTCCAAGCTTCTTTAAGAGAATAGAACAAACACTACAAGCATTTATCTGGAACCTGAAAAGACCTAGAATTGCCAAAACCATCTTAAGCAAAAGAAACAAAAATGCAGGCATCACACTCCCAGACCTTAAACTATATTATAAAGACAGCATCATCAAAACAGCATGGTAGTGGAACAAAAATCGGCACACAGACCAGTGGAATAGAATTGAAAGCCCACAAGTAAATCCCAACACCTATGGGCATCTAATCTTTGATAAGGAGGCCCAAAGGATTAAATGGAAAAAGGAGGCTCTCTTCAATAAATGGTGCTGGGAAAACTGGGTTGTAACATGCAGAAGAACAAAATTGAACCACTTTATCTCACCAGAAACAAAAATCAACTCCAAATGGATCAAAGACCTAGATGTCAGACCAGAAACAATCAAGTACTTAGAGGAAAACATTGGTAAAACACTTTCCCACATACACCTCAAGGACATCTTTGATGAATCAAACCCAATTGCAAGGAAGACCAAAGAAGAAACAAACCAATGGGACTACATCAAATTGAAAAGTTTCTGCACATCCAAAGAAACTATTAAACAAACAGAGAGACCCCTCACAGAATGGGAGAAGATCTTCACATGCCAGACATCAGACAAGAAACTAATCACCAAAATATATAAAGAGCTCAGCAAACTTAGCCGCAAAAAAGCAAATGACCCCATCCAAAAATGGGCAGAGGAAATGAACAAAACATTCACCACAGAGGAGATCCAAAAGGCTAACAAACATATGAAAAACTGCTCTAGTTCACTGATTATCAGAGAAATGCAAATCAAGACAACACTAAGATACCACCTCACTCCTGTAAGAATGGCATACATCAAAAAGGACAGCAGCAACAAATGCTGGAGAGGATGTGGGGACAGAGGAACCCTTTTACATTGCTGGTGGGAATGTAAATTGGTACAGCCTCTGTGGAGAGCAGTCTGGAAAACTGTCAGAAGGCTAGACATGGACCTTCCATATGACCCAATAATTCCTCTCCTGGGGTTATACCCCAAGGACTCCATAACACCCAACCAAAAAGAGGTGTGTACTCCTATGTTCATAGCAGCACAATTCATAATAGCTAAAACCTGGAAGCAACCCAGGTGCCCAACAACAGATGAGTGGCTGAGAAAGCTGTGGTATATATACACAATGGAATACTATGCAGCTATCAAGAACAATGAACCCACCTTCTCTGACCCATCTTGGACAGAGCTAGAAGGAATTATGTTAAGTGAATTAAGTCAGAAAGATAAAGATGAGTATGGGATGATCCCACTCATCAACAGAAGCTGACTAAGAAGATCTGAAAGGGAAACTAAAAGCAGGACCTGATCAAATTGTAAGTAGGGCACCAAAGTAAAAACCCAGTGGTGAGGGGTAGGCATGTAGCTTCCTGGGCCAGTGGGGGGTGGAAGTGGGCGGGAGGGATGGGTCACAGTCCTTTGGTGGTGGGAATGGTGTTTATGTACACTCCTAGCAAAATGTAGACATATAAATCAGTAGTTAATTAATATGAGAGGGGGAAATCAATTGTATGTCTCAAAGTTTCTCAAAAGACAAACTGAATCTTTTTAATATATAGGCTATGTATTTGATATGCGGACTCTCTCAAAAGCCTAGACCAAGTAGATTAGAAGCTTCCAATAGCACAGCTATATACAAGATACTGGGTACTGTCCAGGAAACCATAACAAAGGGACTTTTCAAAGTTAACCCAATTAACAAATAATGTGATGATAATATTAACTATCGATTGTCTTTTTGAACCCTAAGACAGCAGGAACCTCACATCTTCACTATAGAGCCCCTACTTCCCCCAGTCCTGGAACCCTTGGATAGGGCCCACTTTCCCGTATGCATCTCCCAATCCAAACCAAATAACATTGCATCTGCCGATCACAAACTAACCAAAGCAACGATTGCTACCTCAACATGCTTCACCCCAGAATGTATCCAGAGACTTCACGTGTGGAATGACAACCCTTCAGCTTCATTACTCGGGTGAGACCTTTCCTTTAATAGTACACTCTAATTTCATCTCAGGTAGTTCACTTTCCAACAAAGTCCCATAACCTAGATATACACCAGTTTCTGTGAGAGAGAGCTTATGTGCACACGTATCCATAAACTACTGCAAAATATATACCTGAAAGCAGGACTACACTAGAGTTTGCAGTGAGTACCTCCCTAACACTTCCTCTCCACTATTCCAAGCTTGGGATCCATGATTGCTCAACAAATTGTTTGGCTTCATATGTTAACTCTCTTTTCAATCACCAGGTTCCAGATGCCACCAGGATGCTGGCTAGGTTTCCCTGGATTGAAGACCCCACCAATGTGTCCTGGAGCTCAGCTTTCCCAGAGTCACACCCTACTAGGGAAAGAGAGAGGCAGACTGGGGGTATGGACCGACCAGTCAACGCCCATGTTCAGCGGGGAAGCAATTACAGAAGCCAGACCTTCTACCTTCTGCATCCCTCAACGACCCTGAGTCCATGCTCCCAGAGGGATAGAGAATGGGAAAGCTATCAGGGGGGGGGGTGGGTTATGGGGATTGGGTGTTGGGAATTGTGTGGAGTTGTACCCCTCCTACCTTATGCTTTTGTTCACTAATCCTTTCTTAAATAAAAAATTTAAAAAAAAAAATAATAAAAAAAAAATAAAAAAAAAAAAATAAAAATAAAAACACTTTCCCACATACACCTCAAGGACATCTTTGATGAATCAAACCCAATTGCAAGGAAGACTAATGCAGAAACAAACCAATGGTACGACATCAAATTGAAAAGCTTCTGGACATCCAAAGAAACTCTTAAACAAACAGAGAGACCCCTCACAGAATGGGAGAAGATCTTCACATGCCATAGATCATATAAGAAACTAATCACCAAAATATATAAAGAGCTCAGCAAACTTAGCACCAAAAAAGCAAATGACCCCATCCAAAAATGGGCAGAGGAAATGAACAAAACATTCACCTCAGAGGAGATCCAAAAGGCTAACAAACATGTGAAAAACTGCTCTAGGTCATTGATTGTCAGAGAAACGCAAATTAAGACAACACTAAGATACCACCTCACTCCTGTAAGAATGGCATACATCAAAAAGGACAGCAGCAACAAATCTTGGAGAGGTTGTGGGGACAGAGGAACCCTTTTACATTGCTGGTGGGAATGTAAATTGGTACAGGCTCTGCGGAGAGCACTCTGGAAAACTGTCAGAAGGCTAGACATGGACCATCCATATGATCCAGTAATTCCTCTCCTGGGTTATACCCCAAGGACTCCATAACACCAAACCAAAAAGAGGTGTGTACTCCTATGTTCATAGCAGCACAATTCATAATAGCTAAAACCTGGAAGCAACCCAGGTGCCCAAAAACAGATGAGTGGCTGAGATAGCTGTGGTATATATACTCAATGGAATACTATGCAGCTATCAAAAACAATGAACTCACCTTCTCTGACCCATCTTGGAAAGAGGTAGAAGGAATTATGTTAAGTGAGCTAAGTCAGAAAGATAAAGACGAGTATGGGATGATCCCACTTATCAACAGAAGCTGATTAAGAAGATCTGAAAGGGAAACTAAAAGCAGGACCTGATCAAATTGTAAGTAGGGCACCAAAGTAAAAACCCAGTGGTGAGGGGTAGACATGCAGCTTCCTGGGCCAGTGGGGGGTGGGAGTGAGTGGGAGGGATGGGTCACAGTCCTTTGGTGGTGGTAATGGTGTTTATGTACACTCCTAGCAAAATGTAGGCATATAAATCAGTAGTTAATTAATATGAGAGGGGGAAAATCAATTGTATGTCTCAAAGTTTCTCAAAAAACTAACTGAATCTTTTTAATATATAGGCTGTGTATTTGATATGCGGACTCTCTCAAAAGCCTAGACCAAGTAGATTAGAAGCATCCAATAGCACAGCTATATACAAGATACTGGATACTGTACAGCAAACCATAACAAAAGGACTTTTCAAAGTTAACCCAATTACCAAATAATGTGATGATAACATTAACTATCGATTGTCTTTTTGAACCCTAAGACAGCAGGACCCTCACATCTCCACTACAGAGCCCCTATTTCCCCCAGTCCTGGAACCCTTGGATAGGGCCCACTTTCCCATATGCATCTCCCAATCCATACCAAATAATATTGCATCCGCCGGTCACAACCTAACGCAACGATTGCCACCTCAACATGCTTCACTTCAGACTGTGTCCAGAGACTTCACGTGTGGAATGACAACCCTTCAGCTTCATTACTTGGGTAAGACCTTTCCTTTTATAGTACACTCTAATTTCATCTCAGGTAGTTCCCTTTCTAACAAAGTCCCAAAACCTAGATATACACCAGTTTCTGTGAGAGAGAGCTTATGTACACACGTATCCATAAACTACTGCAAAATATATACCTGAAAGCAGAAGTACACTAGAGTTTGCAGTGAATACCTCCCTAACACTTCCTCTCCACTATTCCAAGCTTGCGATTCATGATTGCTCAACAAATTGTTTGGCTTCGTATGTTAACTCTCTTTTCAATCACCAGGTTCCAGATGCCACCAGGATGCTGGCTAGGCTTCCCTGGATTGAAGACCCCACCAATGTGTCCTGGAGCTCAGCTTCCCCAGAGACACACCCTACTAGGGAAAGAGAGAGGCAGACTGGGAGTTTGGACCAACCAGTCAACGCCCATGTTCAGCGGGGAAGCAATTACAGAAGCCAGACCTTCTACCTTCTGCAACCCTCAATGACCCTGGGTCCATGCTCCCAGAGGGATAGAGAATGGGAAAGCTATCATGGGAGGTGGTGGGTTATGGAGATTGGGTGGTGGGAACTGTGTGGAGTTGTACCCCTCCTACCTTATTTTTTTGTTCATTAATCCTTTCTTTAATAAAAAATTTAAAAAATTAAAAAAAAAAGAAATGGAGGGAGCAATGGATTCACAGTGCCTTAACTGAGCCCCCAAATAACTGTGGTGATAGTTAAAAACATAAAATTAACTAAATTAATGAATACATATAATATTATAATATTTATATATTCCAAAGAGACTGTGATATTTTTTTTGGGCAAATCTTATTCTGGTTGTTTAATTATATACCCGAAGGCTTTTCCTTGCTCACAGATCCATACCTAGCACAACCAATGTGTCTGTATTTAGAGAGTCCACTGGTTCTCACATTGCCAATTAAAAACTACTTCATTGTCAATTAAAAACCTGAAAAAAAAAAAAAGATTGTTTAGTTGTGAGTTTAGTTTTAGCTTAGCTTGGCTTAGATTGTGCTGTGTCCTGTATGAATAAGGAGATACTGCGTACAACCCTGCCATGAGTCCTGTGTTGTCTGTCTCCCATGATTGAAGCTCAGCCCTACAGAGTCCTTAGGTTTTTCCATGTAAAATATCATGTCATATGCAAATAAGGAGAGTTTGACTTCTTCTCTTCCAATCTGTATCCCTTTAATTCCTTGCTCCTGCCTGATTGCTATGGCAAGAACTTCTAACACTATGTTGAATAGTAATGGTGATAGTGGGCAGCCCTGTCTAGTACCTGATCTGAGTGGAAATGTTTCCAGTTTTTCACCATTGAGTACGATGTTGGCTGTAGGTTTGCTATATAAAGATTCCACTGTCTTCAGGAATTTTCCATCTGTTCCCATTTTTTGTAGTGTTTTGATTATAAAGGGATGTTGTATTTTGTCAAAGGCTTTCTCTGCATCTATTGATATGACCATGTGGTTTTTGGTCTTGCTTTTGTTGATGTGGTGGATCACATTGCTTGATTTACATATATTAAACCAACCTTGCACGCCTGGGATAAACCCCACTTGGTCATGATGAATAATCTTTTTGATATACTGCTGTATCCGGTTGGCTAGAATTTTGTTCAATATTTTCGCATCTATGTTCATTGACATTGGTCTGTAGTTTTCTTTTTTGGTTGTGTCCCTGTCTGCTTTTGGTATCAGAGTGATATGGGCTTCATAGAAGCTGGCAGGGAGTATTCCAGTGTCTTCAATCTTCTGGAAGATTTTTAAAAGTAGAGGTGTTAGTTCCTCTTTGGAGGTTTTGTAGAATTCATTTGTAAAACCATCTGGTCCAAGACTTTTATTTTTGGGGAGATTTTTGATAATTGTTTCAATTTCATTAGCTGTGATTGGCCTGTTCATGTTATCCACTTCTTCTTTACTTAATTTTGGAAGTTGGTAGGTATCTAGGAAATCGTCCATTTCTTCCAGGTTCTCTAGCTTGGTGGCATATAGTTGTTCATAGAAGCCTCGCATGATATGTTGAATTTCTGCAGTGTCTGTTGTGATATCTCCTCTTTCATTTAGTATCCAATTTATTTGGGTCTTCTCTCTTTTTTGTTTTGTGAGTCTGGCTAAAGGTTTGTCGATTTTATTTACTCTTTCAAAGAACCAACATTTACTTTCGTTGATCTTTTGTATGGTTTTCTTATTCTCATTGTTATTTATTTCTGCCCTAACTTTAGTGATTTCTGTCCTTCTGGTTGCTTTAGGGTTCCTTTGTTCTTCTTCTTCTAGGTCTTTAAGATGTGCAATCAGGCTGTTTATTTGTGCTTTTTCTTATTTCCTAATGTGTGCTTGTATAGCTATGAACTTCCCTCTGAGTACTGCTTTAGCTGTGTCCCAAATATTTTGATAGCTTGTGTCTTCATTTTCATTGAAGTCTCTAAACATTTTGATTTCTTCCTTGATTTCCTCTTTGACCCAGAGGTTGTTAAGAAGTGTACTGTTGAGCTTCCACATTTTGGGACTGTTACTAATCTTTTGTTGATTGTTAAGTGTTAGTTTAATTCCACAAGATGCTTGGTATGACTTTAATGCTCTTGAATTGGCTGATGCTGTCTTTGTGGCCTAATATATGGTCTATCCTTGAGAATGACCTATGTGGATTTGAGTAAAATGTGTATTCCAGTTTCTTGGGATGAATCACTCTGAAAATGTCCAATAGTCCCAGTTTATCTATCTCTTCATTTAGCTCCCTTATGTCTTTATTGATTTCTGGATGATCTGTCAAGTTTAGAGAGTGAAGTGCTGAAGTCCCCTTCTATGTCTATGTTGCTGTTAATATATCACTATACCTCTTTCAGTAGATCTTTGATGATGTATTTAGATGGCTTCTCATTGGAGGCATATATGTTAATAATTGTTAAATCTTCTTGATTGACTGATCCTCTAAGCATTAAGTAATCCCAATCTTTTATTTATTTTTTTTATTTTAAAGTCTATCTTGTAAGACATGATAATAGTTATTCCTGCCCTTTTTTGTGGACCATTGGCTTGTATGATCATTTTCCATCCTTTCACTTTGAATCTGTGTTTGTTTTGTTGAGACAGTGGGTTTCCTTAGACAGCATATTGTTGGGTTGTGTTTTATTATCCATCTTCCTACTCTGTGCCTTTTTATACATGAATACAGCCATTGAAATTTATTGATATCATAGATTGAAGATATTTTAACTCCATTATTTTATATTTTTAGGGTATTCTGATATGTGGCATATTTATGGTGGTCTCACTGCTTGTTGGAGATCTTTCAGAACTCCTTTTAGGGCAGGCCTGGTGATCATTGATTCTTTCAACTTTTACTTGTCTGAGGAGGTTTTTATGGCTCTATCTAGTCTGAAAGACATTCTAGCAGGATACAGTAGTCTTGGTTGAAAGTCTTTCTCATTGAGCACTCGGTAACTATCTTGTCATTCTCCTTTGGCCTGTAGTGTTTGTGTGGAGAAGTCTGCTGCTAATTTTATGGGTTTTCCTCTGTAGATGACCCTTTATTGTTCTCTTGCAACTTTCATGGTTCTTTATCCTTATTCCTTTCTATTCTAAATATGATGTGTCTTGGTGTCTTTAAGTCTCGGTTAATTCTGTTTGGGACCCTCTGGTCCAAAACCTTTATTTATTTATTTATAAACTTTTATTTATTTATTTTTTTTTATGTTGTCTAGACTAGAGATGTTCTCAGCTATTGTGTCCTGAACAATGTTTTCCTCCCCTACCTCTCTTTCTTCCTCTGGTAAGCCAAAAATGTGTATATTGTGTCTTTTGAAGTCATCCTATAGTTCTCTGTTGTTGTTTTCAATATCTCTTAATCTCTTTTTGAAATCCGTTACTTCTTTTTTAATTGTCTCTAATTAATCCTTGATCTTGCTAATTCTGTTTTCAGCCTCCTTTATTCTATTCTTTTTCTCCTCTACTGTTTTCTGGAGTTCATCTATTTTGTTTCCCTGTTCTGATACTGTTTAAGCTTGTTCAGCTAGTTATGTTCTCAGCTCTGCTAGTTCAGCTTTCAGCTCTCTAATAAACTAAAGATAATTATTGTTTTCTCCCATAATCTCATTTGTTGTTTCTGCATTTCTGATGACAATTATTTCAAACTCTTTACTCACTCCTGTGATTATTTTCTTAACTTATGTTTGGATGCTGACCTCATTATTTTGTGCTTCACCCTTTGGGGGCCTTTTAGATAGATTCTTGTCCTGGTTCATTTCTCCAGTATTTCTTCTTGTTGGTTTATAGTATGTTCTGAGATCCTTCTCTCAGTACTTTTCAAATTACTGATCACTCTTACCTGGATTGATTTGTGTCTAAGGTCTTAAAGAGCTCATAGTTGTGGAAAATAACAGTTGTTTCTATATAATTTCAATCCCTGAGTTGGAGCACAGAGGCTGTTAAAGCCACCTTTGTTCTTTTTCTTCCCTGTAGTCTATGGGGGGCTGAGGGCTATTAAACTATGAGTAGGCTTCTTAGTTTAATACCTCACTCCTCACCAAGAGATAAAGTAAGGTGGGGGAGATAAAGCACAGTGGTTATGCAAAGAGACTCTCATCTCACACCCCAAGGTTCCAAAGCTCCAGGCTCAATTCAGCTTCTTTTCCAAGCAGGGTAGCGCTACTGGGCCCTGTGAGTTTCTAAACAAGCCCTGTTTATTGTCTGCAGTTTCTGAGGCAATTATTCACCATATTCTCATCAAGAGAACAATGTGAAAAGGCTCCCACTATACGTCCCCACTGTTTGGCCACCAAGGTGTAGCTCTTCGCTTGAGTTTCCTGGTCAGTTCTCTGTTCCCAGTTGTCAGCACAGGGCCTCCCCCATGCTGCTCCACCCTCTGAGGGCAATAGCAATGGAGACTCACAGTTGCATTTGGTGAGTCTTACTTAGGGGAGTACTCTCCTCCCTTTAGCAGTCTTTTTGTTAGTAAAACAGACTGGAGATGGTGCCTCAACTGCTAAACTTGTGGACTGTTACCACCTGCTCAATTTCTCCTTAGGATCCTCCATTTCCAAGAGCCACAGGTGTTTGCCTTCACTGGTGGTTTGGTGGGTTCCTGAAGTCATTCTAGTCCTGCCTTGTTGTGGTCCCAGAGGATCTCCTTTGGTGTTTCTAGTTGACCCTAGAGAGGAGAGGAGAGAAACACAGCTGCTGCTGCTCAGTAGCCCCACCTCCCAAAGTCTCTCCTCACTCCTTCTTATTCTTTTTTATTATTATTTGCTTATATATATATAAAAAAACATTGACTAAACCATAAGATAAGAGGGGTTCAACTCCACACAATTCCCATCACCAGAACTCTGTATCCCATCACCTCCCCTGATAGCTTTCCTATTCTTTAACCCTCTGGGAGTATGGACACAAGGTCATCGTGGGATGCAGAAGGTTGAAGGTCTGGCTTAATTGCTTCTCCACTGAACATGGGCATTGACAGGTCGATCCATGCTCCCAGTCTGCCTTTCTCTTTCCCTAGTGGGGAAGGGCTGTGGGGAAGCAGAGGTCCAGGACACACCGGTGGGGTTGTCTGTCCAGAGATGTCTGGTGGGTATCATGCTAGCATCTGGAACCTGGTGGTTCAAGAGTGTTAACATACAAAGCCAAACAATTTGTTGACCAATTATGGACCTGAATGCTTGAATAGTGCAGATGAAGAGTGGGGGGGTCTCCATTTTGTAGATAGCTAATAGGCATATTTTAGTTATATTCCAAAGGGCCTGTGGCTATACTATTTTTTGTTTGTTTGTTTGTTTTTAACTGGGCATGAAATCTGATATGCAGGTGGATCCTAATTATTGTCTGGGGAGATGATGTCATGGCTGGAAGAAGGACCAGGAAGCTGGATCAGGAAATAGAGTAGTTCCCAAATTTGGGAAAGGTATATAAATATTGTTGATTGTAAATCCCATCGACTAGATGTGATCTGGGGCCCATATTCATCTTAGGAGCCTATGTGACAATGACATCAATAACAGCAATAATAATAACTACAGCAACAATAAAAACAAGGGCGACAGAAGGAAATAAATATTAAAAATATTTTTTAAATTAATCAGCATCTAGTTTATTTAATGATAAATAATATTAGGGCTGATAGAGTTACTGTCTTAGTGTACTACTTTGTCATGTAGTGACCCAGGTTAAAGCCTGACTCCCACCACATTGAAGGAAACTATGGTGCTGTGGTCTCTTTTACTAGCTATACCTCTATCTAAAATAGATATATAGATTAAAGATAGATAGATAGATAGATAGAGGAATACCAGGGGGCCAGGTGGTTGCACATCTGGCTGAGTGCAGATGTTACAATGCACAAGGATCCAGGTTTGAGCCTCTAGTTCCCACTTGTAGAAGGAAAGTTTTGTGTGTGGTGAAGCAGGACTGTAGGTGTCTCTCTGTCTCTTTCCCTCTCTATCATCCCCTTCCCAGTATATTTCTGGCTGTCTCTATCCAATAAGTAAAGCAAGAAAATATAAATTTATTAAAAAATTAAAGAGTGTACTATTAAAGGAAAGGTCTCACCCGAGTAATGAAGCTGAAGGGTTGTCATTCCACACGTGAAGTCTCTGGATACATTCTGAGGTGAAGCATGTTGAGGTAGCAATCGTTGCTTTGGTTAGGTTGTGATCGGCAGATGCAATGTTATTTGGTTTGGATTGGGAGATGCATACGGGAAAGTGGGCCCTATCCAAGGGTTCCAGGACTGGGGGAAGTAGGGGCTCTATAGTGAAGATGTGAGGTTCCTGCTGTCTTAGGGTTCAAAAAGACAATCAATAGTTAATATTATCATCACATTATTTGTTAATTGGGTTAACTTTGAAAAGTCCCTTTGTTATGGTTTGCTGGACAGTACCCAGTATCTTGTATATAGCTGTGCTATTGGAAGCTTCTAATCTACTTGGTCTAGGCTTTTGAGAGAGTCCGCATATCAAATACATAGCCTATATATTAAAAAGATTCAGTTTGTCTTTTGAGAAACTTTAAGACATACAATTGATTTCCCCCTCTCATATTAATTAGCTACTGATTTATATGTCTACATTTTGCTAGGAGTGTACATAAACACCATTCCCACCACCAAAGGACTGTGACCCATCCCTCCCACTCACTCCCACCCCCCACTGGCCCAGGAAGCTACATGCCTACCCCTCACCACTGGGTTTTTACTTTGGTGCCCTACTTACAATTTGATCAGGTCCTGCTTTTAGTTTCCCTTTCAGATCTTCTTAGTCAGCTTCTGTTGATGAGTGGGATCATCCCATACTCATCTTTATCTTTCTGACTTAGTTCACTTAACATAATTCCTTCTAGCTCTGTCCAAGATGGGTCAGAGAAGGTGGGTTCATTGTTCTTGATAGCTGCATAGTATTCCATTGTGTATATATACCACAGCTTTCTCAGCCACTGATCTGTTGTTGGGCACCTGGGTTGCTTCCAGACCTTTCCTTTAATAGTACACTCTAATTTCATCTCAGGTAGTTCACTTTCTAACAAAGTCCCATAACCTAGATATACACCAGTTTCTGTGAGAGAGAGCTTATGTGCACACGTATCCATAAACTACTGCAAAATATATACCTGAAAGCAGGACTACACTAGAGTTTACTGTTCCAGATGCCACCAGGATGCTGGCTAGGCTTCCCTGGATTGAAGACCCCACCAATGTGTCCTGGAGCTCAGCTTCCCCAGAGTCACACCCTACTAGGGAAAGAGAGAGGCAGACTGGGGGTATGGACGGACCAGTCAACGCCCATGTTCAGCGGGGAAGCAATTACAGAAGCCAGACCTTCTACCTTCTGCAACCCTCAATGACCCTGGGTCCATGCTCCCAGAGGGATAGAGAATGGGAAAGCTATCAGGGGAGGGGGTGGGTTATGGGGATTGGGTGTTGGGAATTGTGTGGAGTTGTACCCCTCCTACCTTATGCTTTTGTTCACTAATCCTTTCTTAAATAAAAAATTTTAAAAAAAATAAATAAAAAAAGAGATTAAGTAAAAAAAAAATTAAAGAATACGAGAAAATTATTTACGGTGTACTACTTATTTGGTCTAGAACTAATGATGCTAAGCAAGCATACATGAGGTTAGAAAAAAATGTTTCCCACAATCTTCACACTCTCTGTCCTCAAAAAGAAAAAAAAAGGCAAAAACAAGAAGAAAGATATTTGTTCTTAGCTGTCTTGTCTTGCTCCTTTCAACTCTCATTTTTAGATGAATATTTTTGCATATTTTCTCCCTTGTTTCCACTTATTCAATGATAATTAGTTTTGCCACCAGAATTATCTCTGGGTCTAAGTGCCTGCTGACTTAACCACTTTTGGTAGTCATTTCTTAAGTCTTGATAGAGGGTGAGGGTGAGACCAAGAGAGATAAAGATATAGGGAGGGAAATAGATGGGAAGGGAGAGCAACAGAAGGAGAGATACCAGCAGCACTAGTTCACTGCTCCTAGCCCCCTGACCCCAGATGAAGTCTTGGAGTTTAACTCTGGACCTTTTGCATGGTATCATGTGCACTAACCAAGTCAGCCCTCACCAGCAATAACAATTTCTCTTTTATGTATAGTTTATTTACTTATGATATAAACAGAAAAGGAGATGGAAAGGAGAGACTGAGTGGGAGAAAAACACCTACAGTACTGCTTCACCATTTGTGAACCTTCCCCCATGTTCAGGTAGAACCAGGGGTTTGCATTCAAGTCCCTGCACAATGTATTATGTGCACTCAACCAAGTGAGCCATCACCTGCCCCGCTCAAAACTTTCCTCAGTTTTAAAATTTGGGTTCCATGGAAGATGGCTGAAGATATTGACAGTGCTATGGAAAGTAATTTCAAGTGTTGAGTACAGTCTTTCTGCCAGAGTCAGGTAGATTTCTTTTTTAACATATAAAAGAAAATCAAGATAGTTATCAGTCTCAATTTGGTATCAAGGAAATCCCTGGCTCATAGAATGTGAATAGGTAATCAACAAGTCTATATTGTTAGATTACAGATTCTGAACCTGAAGTTCAAACTTTTCTCCCCGTGACATTTTATGTCTGATGATTCTTTACAGTTTTCTAATGATGAAATAAAGTGTCAGATTTGTGTGTGTATGTGTGTGTGTGTGTGTGTGTGTGTCTGTGTGTGTGTCTCTGTGTGTGTGTGTTTGCCTGTGTCTGTCTGTCTTCTATCTGTAGGCCCTCACTATTCACTATTCCAAGTGACATTTTTTCACTTATATAGAGGGACACAGAGGAGGAAAATTCACTGGGTTAAGGTTAACAAGAGATTCAGGAAGTCCTTTCATTTGCCTATCTTTACAGAGAGGTATGCCACATGAGGGAATCTGCATCATATAGTGTGTGTTTTGTTCCCATAGAAGAACCTATATCCCCACCTGCAGGGGAGTCACTTCACAGGCGGTGAAGCAGGTCTGCAGGTGTCTGTCTTTCTCTCCCCCTCTCTGTTTTCCCTTCCCCTCTCCATTTCTCTCTGTCCTATCCAACAAGGACGACATCAATAACAACTATAACAACAATGAAAAACAACAAGGGCAACAAAAGTGAGTAAATAAATAAATATCTTTTTTAAAAAGAAGAACCTATATGTAGTTCTTTTATATGAGAAAACAACTTTATTATTAAGGAAATCTACAGCCTGCTTTGACTTGAGTGGGTCTAGACTAAGTGTGTTTTTATAAGTCTGTTCTTGAGATTACTATCTGCCTGTCATCAAAGATTCTGAGCAGCTGAGAAATTTTAATACCCACGTCTGAGTTTTAGGTTGTGCTTGGGGAGAAAAAAATTAGGTTCCTGAACAGGCTGATAGTTGACTGCTACCTAGGAATAAGGCTTTTACAAAGTATTGAAATAGTGTTGTGGTCTAAGCAAGGGAAAGGGACTCTGGTGTTGTTTTCATATGAATCTTGATTCAGATGTATTACCCAAAAGCTGGACAATTAGAAATAGTGTGGAAGCCAGGCCTTCCATGAATGAGGCTATGAATTTGATTGTTGGTATTACAAATTATGGAACAGTGCTTTGATATTTTTCATAAAAACTGCAAAATGAAAATAATTAAACATGAACTATTGTGTGTATCCTCTTCTCTCCATAGATCAGACTATATACAACTTCTGTTCTGAGTTTGTACATGGTTTTTGATAATTTATTTATGAAAAGTTACCCAAGAGTTAGGTATGGTTATTATCTCTAGATTTCATTTCTTTCTTTCTTTTTTTTTTTTGGTAGAGATAGGTAGAGGTAGAGAGTCAAAGAGACCACAGAACTGAAGCTTCCTTGAATACAGTGGGGTTGGGGTTGAACTTGGGTCTAACACATGACCAAAAATGTACACTATCCAAGTGAACTATTTCTCTTGTCCTACATTTTCTTTTTAAGTGATCATATTATTGTGACAAAACTTCAGCACCTCTTTTTGCCCTTACACCCAAAACAGGGAAATGAGGGTGAAAAGCATAATGCATTTTGCCCTGGGACTTCTGAAGCCAAATGCTAAGATTAGCAATAGACTAGTCTTCTTTAGTTTTCCATTTGGGGACTTATCCTGACAGGAATGTGACTGACTGGAGTGCTAAATTTAGAAACATTAACTTAGTGAGGAATTTAAGCAGAAGTTAAAACATATCTGTGGCAGTGTTAATTTACAGTTTGTTGTTAGCTATGTGTGGATTTAAGGAATTAAGGGATTATAACTTTTTACAATAAAGGCAAATTAACATGTCTTCTTTAGTCAGAATACAAGCACCACATTTTCTGGAAAAGAAAAGAAGGCACATTTTCCAGTGCCTTCAGTAGTTTACAAGTCAGTGATGGAAACTTAGAAAGTGCCTCAAATTTGTTGCTGCTTCAGGACTCAAGGAATTAAGTATCTTTTCATAAAATATCTGCTCCCTATCACTATTCAATCATAAATATGAAAAATGAAATAGAGAAAATAAAATGTATTGAATGAACACATTCTATGTGTCAATTAATGTATGCTTTTTTATTATTAGTGATTTAATAATGATCAACAAGATTGTGGGATAAGAAAGGTGCAATTCTATACAATTCCCACCACCACAGTTCCATATACCATCCCCTCCATTGGAAGCTTCCCTATTCTTTAACTTTATCCCCCTCAGAGTATGGATCAAAGACTTTTTTTTCCCTCCAGGGTTATCACTGGGGGTTGGTGCCTGCCCTAAGAATCTACTGCTTCTGGTGGCCATTTTTTTTTTTTTTAAATTATTGGATAGGACAGAGAGAATTCGAGAGAGGAGGGGGAAATACAGATGAGAGAAAGATAGACACCTGCAGACCTGCTTCACCACTTGTGAAGCAACTCCCCACTTCAAGTAGGGAGCTGGGGTTTTGAACCAGGATCATTACATAATTCCTTGTGCTTCGTACTGTGTGTGCTTAACCCAGTGCACCACCACTGGACCCCCTGGGCCAAGATTTTTATTTAATTTATTTATAAAATAAAAAGTAGAAAATATCAATAAAACAACAGGATAAACGAGTTAAAATTCCACAGATTTTCTACCACCAGCGCTTCATATCCCATCCTCTCCCTTGGTAGCTTCCCTATTTATTTTTTGGGGGGAGTATGGACCCAGGATCAATATAGAATGCAGAAGGTGGAAGGTCTGGCTTCTGTAATTGTTTCTCCACTGAACATGGGCATTGGCAAGTTGATCCATACTCCCAGCCCGTTTCTATGTTTCCCTATTAGGTAGGGCTCCGGAGAGATGGGGTTCCAGGATGCCTGCCCGGGGGAGTGAAGTTGGTGTCATAGTAGCATCTGTACCTTGGTATCCAAAACGCATTAAGATATAAAGAACAAACTGTTTAATAAATAGACACCTAAATCCAAGAATATAGCAGATGACATTTGGGGTCTCCATTTTGGAAAAAGTTAGTAGGTCTATTTTAGGTATATTCCAAGTGGCCCATGAGTATACTAGTTTTGCCTGAGCCTGACAGTTAACATGCAAGTGGGCCAAAAGCACTATGTGGGGAGATGGTGTCAGGGTTGGAAATAGGACTAGAAATCTGCATCAGGGAAGAGAGTAACTCCAAAATTTGGGAAAAGTATATAAATACCATTAGCTATAAACCCCACTATTTTGATCTGGAACCTGTGTAATCTCTGCATCCCTATAGGTCTGAGCTCAGATTCTGTGGTCATAGCTAGGAATGTTCTAGGTTTTCCTCATTGCAGACCCATCTTCCTTGAGTGATAAAGGATTTTGGCTGGACTAAAGATCTTTATGGGGTGCAGGAGGTGTGAAGTCTGGCTTCTGTAACTGCTTTCCCACTGAATAAGCTGTACATGGGAGTTGAGAGGTTGATACATAACCCCAGCCTGTTTCTATCTTTCCCTTATAAACAGGGATCTGAGGATGTGAGGTTCTAGGACACATTGGTGAGATCATCTGCCCAGAGAAATCAGGTTGGCATCATGGTAGCATCTGCAACTTCGTGGCTGAAAAGCATTAAGATACAAAGCAGAACAAATTGTTTAATAATCAGGAACCAAAAGTTCAGAGTATATTTATTTAAGGACACCTCATACAATCTTTCAAAGGAGCTGCTCCAGTTTGCACCCCCCACCCCCAGCAGTGTGGCAGAATTCCCTTTTCTCCACTGCCTTTCCAATACCTATCATTTCCTGGTTTATTGATGTAAACCATTCTCTCAGGTTTGAGATGGATAGTATCTCAGTGTAGTTTTTGCATTTCTTTAGTGATAAATGAAGTACAGTATATCTTCATGTGTTTGTGGTGCATGTGTATCTCTTCTTTGGAAAACTGTTTGGTTATTTGGCCCACTTTTTAAATATGTTTTTAATTGATTTAATCATGATAGGCAAGACTGTTTGATAAGAAGGGTGCTTCTCTTTCTACTAACTCATTTGTGTATAGAAATGTATGTATAGGTTTATGCATACTGATTTTGTATGCTGTTCCTTTACTAGATACATTATTGATTATGTCTAGTTTGGTGTGTATGTGTTCTTCATAATTTTCTTCTCATTTATTATTTATTGATTAATAATTATATACAAGTACATTGGAACAGAGAGGTACAATTCCAGACAATTCCCACCACCAGAGTTCTGCATCCCATGACCTCCATTGGAAACTTTCCTATTCTTTATCCCTCTGGGAATATGGATGCAGGATCATTATGGGGTACAGAAGGTGGAAGTCCCGTCTTCCGTAAATGCTTCTCCACTGGACATGGACATTGTCAGATCAATCAATATTCCCAGCCTGTTTCTGTCTTTCCTGAGTAGGGTAGTAGCCCAATTTTTATTGAGTTATTTTTGTTTCATTTGTAGATATGTACCAATTCTGCATAGATGTTTAATATCAGTTGTTTATCTGATGTATAATGTGCAAATATCTTCTTCCATTTCCTGGGTTACCTGGTTATCCTTGTGTAGTTTGCTTTTGTTGTGTTTTGTTTCATGTAATCACTTTTTTTTTTCATTTTACATCCTCAAGGGGGTTGAACTTCAAATACATCTTTGATGTGAAGGTCCTACAAAGTTTCACCTATATTTCTGTCTATAAATTTTAATCCTAATATAAATATTTAGATTTTAATATTGTTCATTTTAGTTTGGTATACAGTGCTAGGTGGTAGTTTAATTTTTCTCTTTCTACATGTGGCTGTCCAATTTTCCCAGCACCGTCTGTTGAAGAGACATTCTTTATTGACTGGTTTTTGATCCTTTTGTCATATATTAAGTGATTTTATATGTGTGAGTTCATATCCAGGTTTTCAGTTCTTCTTCATTGATCCAAGTGTCCATTTTTATTCCAGTACCATGCTGTTTTGATTAATATCACATTGTAGTACAAACTGACTTTGGGGATCTTTTTTTCTCAGGAGTTCTTTGGAAATTTGTGGCTTTTGGTGATTCCACACAAATTTTGGGGCAAATTGTCAATTTGCTTAAAAAATGCCTTTGGAAGTATGATAGATATTGCATTGAAATTGTAGACTGCTGGGAGTCAGGCGGTAACACAGAGGGTTAAGCGCATGTGGCACAAAGTGCAAGGACAGGCACTCCTCACCGGCAGGGCAGTCACTTCACAAGAGGTGAAGCAGGTCTTCTGGTGTCTTTCTCTCTGTCTTCCCCTCCTCTCTCCATTTCTTTTTGTCCTATATAATAATAACAATATCAATAACAACAACAATAATAGCAACAACAAAATAGACAAGGACAACAAAAGGGAAAATAAATTTTAAAAAGATATATATATAAAGAAATTATAGATTGTTTTTGGTAGAATGGCCATTTTAATAATGTTTAATCATCCAATCTAGGTACAAGGAATATTCTTTCATTTCTGTGTCCCTAAATTTTTGGGAAAAAAAATGAAATCTAGTCTCCTCAAGAAAATATTGATAAAAGAAGCAACTATTTCACTATCAAAATAATCACACCCTAGTTACTCTTAAATCTTCAATGACTACTTTAGGACACTCTTAACTACACTGTAAGTATGACTTTGATTTTCAGTCACTGAGAAATCATCAAATGTTAAAGCTACCTGGGACTTAACAGTATCTTATAAGAAATAAATTACTTATTTACTTAGGCACATGTCAGAAATAGAGAAGTTGGATAAGATGAGACAAAAATCTTGCTAGTTCTCAGTTAAAAAAAATCTTAAGGGTAAGCCTGACCATTTAATTGAGTATCATTACAGGATGTGACATAGCTTTCAAAGAGGTCAGTGTAATTTGGGGCTGGCTATGCAGAGTCATCACATCCTAAAGTGGAGACATAATGCTCCCTGTCTGAGGACTGAGCTTCATCCAGGAAATACATAAACTGTTATCAAATGAATTTGAGAATAGAGGTGAAGCAGCCTTGAACTTTCAAACAAGTAATTAGAGATGTGCAAGGTGACACCACTCTCTAATTTTATTGCTATGAAACTGTCCCACTGTAGTCAAATGGCATTAGGTCTCCTGAGAATATATTCATACACAGTGACCCTAATAAACTTTTCAGTTGCCTATCTACAGATGAGAAGTTTCACATAGCTGTTCTGAATTAATTTTGTGATAAGCACTAACAGTTCCTTTGAGAGGCTTGAAAGTCAATCTAGAAGTGGGTGTCTTGAATATTGTAGGTTATGGTCAGAATTAAGCTCTCTTTATACCTTGTAGCAGGCAAGAGTTCTGCTCAAAATCAGACTCTTACCTCCTTGAAGGTCCTATCTAATGGAAGTTTAAAGCACTGCAGTTTCTTTTTTTAACTTTTGTTTTAGCATAGTTTTCCATTTATTTACAAAATTGGTACTATCAAAAGAGTCTTCCTCTACACACAGCACGCCCAATATCCCCATTCTTCTTCTTCTTCTTCCTCCTACTCCTCCTCCTTTTTTTCTTCTCTTTCTTCTCCTCCTCCTCCTCCTTCTCCTTCTTCTTCTTCTTCTCCTCCTTCATATCCTTCTTTTCTTTTCCTTACCCTTATTTTTATTTTTCTTCTTCTTTTCAAGTATTATGTTTTCCTGATTTATTATATTAATCTATACCAGTTAGAATTATAGCCAAATAGATGGTAATAGAAAGTAAGAATACTGACAAAAATTACCTTTGAAAACAGTCCCTGAAATGCTTGTATCAGTCTTTTTTGTAGTTATTGTATCCTTCTTATATTCTCCAGAACAAGTTTTATTTTTATTATTTTTATTATCTTTATTTATTGGATAGAGACAGCCAGAAGTCATAGGAAGGGGTCTATAAAGAGGAAGAGAGATAGACACCTGCAGCCCTGTTTCACCACTTGCAAAACTTTCCCCTTGCAGGTGGGGACCAGGGTCTTGAACCTGGGTCCTTGCACACTGTAATATGTGCACTCAAGCAGGTGCACCTCCACTGTTCCCTTCCAGAACACAGAACATTGGTGGTGAGTGTGGTGTGGAACTACACACTGTAGTCTTACAATATTGTAAGCTACTACTAATCATAAATATAAAATTAAGAGAATTCTAGTTTGCATCTATTATTGTTAAGAAATAAATACTAGTTTACATCTATTTATAATTGTCTATTATAGCTAGTAAAAAACTTTAATATATATACATTAAGAACAGAATTCTGGTTTGGCTTTTACACTTGTATTTCAGAAAGGAGCTTTAGTTGGCATATATTAGATTAAGAAAGAAACTCTAGTTTGATTCTTTCTGTACATCCCATGTTGAGACAAAAATATCTAGTTTTACAAGATGAGATTTTATTATTATATGACCCTGAAAATGTGGAATCCTGCACAAACACAGAAGAGACAAACACTATAAGAGAAAAAGAACAATAATGAGGTGGTGGTGGCTGTTGGGGGGGTGATTTGAAACATTTATCTCCTTCCCCCCATGTGAGAGTAGAATTATTTGAGAAATGTGTATCTTCCTCCACCCCACTGGGTGAATAATTTGAGAATAATTTACCTCCTTCACCACATTCATAAATACTTTGAATTTCTTTTTTTTAATCTTTTTTTATATTTACTTTCCCTTTTGTTGCCCTTGTTGTTGTAGTTATTATTGTTGTTGTTATTGATGTCATCGTTGTTAGATAAGACAGAGAGGACTGAAGAGAGGAGGGGAAGACAGAGAGGGGGAGAGAAAACACCTGCAGACCTGCTTCACCACCTGTGAAGCGATCCACCTGAAGGTGGGGAGCCAGGGGCTCAAACCGGGTTCCTTCTGCAGGCCCTTGCACTTTGCGCAACGTGCACTTAACCCTCTGTGCTACCGCCCAACTCCCTTGAATTTCTTAAGCATATGTTAATACCAATAAAGAGATAAAATTTCTGGAATGGGGTGTCAGACGGTAGTGCAGCAGGTTAAGTGCACATGGCACAAAGTGCAAGGACTTGAGTAAGGATCCTGGTTTGAGCCCCAGGTTAGGGAACTGCAGGAGGTGAATCAGGTCTTCAGGTGTCTATCTTTCTCTCCCCCTCTTCCCTCCCCTCCTCTCTCGATTTCTCTCTATCCTATCCAACAACGACATCAATAGCAACAACAATAATAACCACAACAACGATAAAACCATCAGGGCAACAAAAGGGGAAAAAATAACCTCAAGGAACAGTGAATCCCTGGTGCAAGCACTGAGCCCCAGCAATAACCCTGGAGGAAAAAAAAAATCTGAGCTAATCAAAGGTAGAAAGAGGGACGTAGTTTAGGCATACCCAGAGTTCTATACTAACAAGAAAGAGAGAGAGAGAAGCACTAAAAACATCAGATAATGTAGATAAGGAAAGATTAAAAGAAACTGAGACTAAAAAACGAGTATGAGTTACATCAAGAAAGAATTAAAAGTAAATGATAATTAGAAAGTCCAGTTATAAGTATTTGCCATAATGTTCAGAATCTTCTAAGTAAAAATATGTGTTACTATCTGTTTTATTGGTTATCTTGAAGAAAATTAACATATAAAATTAAACACCTGAAGAGCATAATGTGATGACTTTATGTATGCATACATTGTGGAAGTAGCCCCTCCCATTGAGTTAATTAGTATATCTATTGTATCACTTAGTTACTTTCTGTACAAATACTTAAGTTCTTTTAGTAAATTTCTATTATGAAATATAGTGATGTCAACTATAGACACTATATTGTACAGTAGGTCCTTACAACCTCTTCATCTTATGGCTTGACAGTACAGGCAGGTCTGCAGATGTCTATCTTTCTATCTCTACCTCCCTCCCCACTCAAGTTAAGTCTGGCCTCTCAAATTAAAAAAAAAAAAAAGAATGATTTCTGAGTGTGATGAATCCCTCTTGCAGACACCTAGCCCCTACAATAAACTTTGTGGCAGAAAAAAAAAATAAATGTGTGGTGGCAGTTTCCAGTTCCTACCACCAACAAGTCATTAAGTTTGTGGTAAAATGATACAAGAATTGACCATTGAGAATTGACCATATCATTGACAAGTAAATGAGATTTGCATTTCCAGTATAAAAATACTCATTTTCTTTCTCAGTCTAGAGACCTACAGGTGAGCATAGAATATAAAATTCCATTTTTTATTTGTTCTCATATCTGAATTTTATTTTTTTTATTTCTTGCGGGAATAATGTAAAATACATTAAATAATACAGTAAAATACAACAGTTTGTACAAGCATAAAATTTCCAAGTTTTCCACATAACTGTTCAATCCCCACTAGGTCTTCCTCTGTCATCATGATCCAGAACCTTTGTGATATGGATTTATTTGATGGTAGAAACATTTTACACTAAAATATCATTAATAATTATATATATATATATATATATATATATTCTGTTGTCCATAAATATAAATTGGGTTTTAGTTTGTTTGTTTTTTACCAGAACACTTTTGAGCTCTGGCTTATGGACAGAGTTGATTTACTGTGCAATAACTGATATACAAGTAGTTTCATTATCTACCACAGTTTTCTTCCACCTCTCCCTCTCCTTCTTTCTACAAGTTCTTTTCTTTAATGCAATACACCATCCCCAATCCACATTTCATTTCCTATTGTCCCTGAAGTTCCTACTTACCAAGTCCTGCTTATAAGTAAGATTACTTGGTATTTGTCCTTCTCTTTTTGGCTTATCTCACTTAAAATGATGTTCTCTGGGGGTCAGGCGGTAGCACAGTGGGTTAAGCATAGGTGGAGCAAAGCTCAAGAACAGGCATAAGGATCCTGGTTTGAGCCCCCAGCTCCCCACCTGTAGGGGAGTCTCTTCACAAGCAGTGAAGCAGGTCTTCAGGTGTCTATCTTTCTCTCCCCCTCTGTCCTCCCCTCCTCTCTCAATTTCTCTCTGTCCTATCCAAAAACAAAAGACATCAACAATAACAATAATGACCACAACAAGGTTACAACAACAAGGGCAACAAAAGGGGGCAAAAACGCCCTCCAGAAACAGCTGATTCATGGTGCAGGCACTGAGCACCAGCAACAATCCTAGAAGCAAATATATATATATATATGTTCTCTAATTCTATCTAAGATGACTCAAAGGTGACTCAATAGTTGAATATACTCCATTGTGTGTATATACTAGTTTATTAGTCCTTGGATATCTTGTCTACTTCTATGTTTTGGTTATTAAAAATTGTGCTTCTATGAACTTAGGTCTACATAGATCTCTTCTGATAGTTGCTTTTGAATCCCTAGGTGGGAATTTCTGGATCATTGAGTAGGTATATTTCTAATGTTGTGAGAAATCTCCAGACTGTTTTCCACAAAGGTTGAACCAATGAACACTCCTACAAGAAGTGAAGAAGTGTCCCTTTTTCCCACATCCTCCCTAACATTTGTTGTCATCATCCTTTTTAATATATGACATTCTCACAGGTATGAAATATTATTTCATGGCTGTCCTTATTTGATTTTCTCTGATCATCAGTAACTGAACACTTTTTGTGTATGTTGGCCTTCTGGATCTCTTCCTTGGTGAATTTTTTGTCCATAACCTAGACCCACTTTCTAATGGGATTGTTTGTTTGTTTGTTTTTGCCTCCAAGGTTATTGCTGGGGCTCAGTGCCTGCACCATGAATCCACTGCTCCTGGAGGCCATTTTTCTCCCTTTTGTTGCCCTTGTTGTTGTAACCTTGCTGTGGTTATTATTGTTATTGTTGATGTCATTTGTTGTTGGACAGAGAGAAATGGAGAGAAGACGGGAAGACAGAGGGGGAGAGAAAGATAGACACATGCAGACCTGCTTAACTGCCGGTGAAGTGACTCCCGTACAGGTAGGGAAGTTGGGGGGGAGGGTCCAGCCGGGATCCTTAGGTCAGTCCTTGAGCTTGGCACCACGTGTGCTAATCACACTGCGCTACCCCCCCCCAGATTGTTTGTTTTTCTAATGTTAAGTTTACTGAGCTTTATATATATTTTGGTAATTAATTCTTTATCTGATATATGTTGTAAAGATACTCTCAGTGCCAGGTTGTGGCTCACCTGGTTGAGCTCATGTATTACAATATGCAAGAACCCAGGTTTCAGCGCTCAGTCCTCACCTGCAGGATGAAAGCTTCATGAGTGGTGATCAGAGCTGTAGATGTCTCTCTGTCTCTCTTCTTCTCTATCTCCCCTTTCCTTCTAAGTTTTTCCTAGCTGTCTCTATGCAATAAAATAAATAAATAAAGATAATTAAAGATACTCTCCCACATTGTATGGAATTTTGTTGTTATGTGGAGCTATCCTTTGCAGTGCATAAACTTTTTTTTTTAACCTTCAGATTTATTACTGAGACTTGGTGTCTGCATTATGAATCCACTGCTCCTGGGGGCCATTTTTTCCATTATTATTGTTGTTATTGTTGTTGTTAGATAGAACAGAGAAAAATTGAGAGAGGAGTGGAAGATAGAGGGAAGAGAGAGAAAGACACCTGCAGACCAGCTTCATAGCTCCCTTGCAGATGGAGAGCCCTGGACTTGAGCAGTAATCCTTTTGCAAGACCTTGCGCTTAGTACTACATGTGCTTAATTAGGTGCACTACTGACCTGCCCCTGTACAGAAGATTTTAAGTTTGATGTAGTCACATTGATTTATTTTTGGCTTTGTTTTATTTGCTGTTGAATTTGAATTGTAAGAATTTTTGAAGCTAGATCATGAAACGTTCTGCTAATATTTCCCTCTATGTATTTGACAGTGTTTGGTCTAATGTCTATGTCTTTGATACATTTGGAGTTAACTTTTGTGCATGGCTATATGTGGTGGCTTAATGTAACTTGTTTGCGTGTTTCAATCCAGTTTTCTTAGTGCCGTTTGTTGAAGAGACTCTTCTTCCTCTATTTAGTGGTTTGAGCTCCCTTGTAAAAAATTAATTATCCAAAGATGTAAGGGCTTATTTCTGGACTTTCAATTTTATTCCACTAATCTATGTGTCTATTTTATTTCCAGTATGAGGAAGTTCTTATTACCTTTGCTTTATTTTTTTTGTTTTTTATCTTTATTTATTAATTAGAAAGAGACAGCCAGAAATTGAGAGGGAAGAGGGTGATAGAGAGGAGAAAGACAGAGAACACCTGCAACAATGCGTCACCACTCACAAAGTTTTCCCCTACAGGTGGAGACCAGGGGCTCTAACCAGGTCCTTGGGTATTGTAGCATGTGCACTCAACCAGCTGTGCCACTGCCACCTGATTACCATAGCATTGTATACTGCAACTTTCTTAGCCTCTTATCTGCCATTGGATATCTGGGTTGCTTCTAAATTTGGGATAATGCAAATTGTGTTACTATGAACATAATAAGTATATGTAAATTTCATCCGATGGATGTATTTGCTTACTTTGGATTTATTCCAGCAAGAGGAATTTATATGTCACAGAGTAGATTCACTTCTAGCATTCTGGGAAATCTCCATACTGTCTCTTATAAGGACCAATTTGCTTTTCCACCATTAGTGTACATTCTAGACTATTCCTCCTGGATTTTGATTATGCTTTCATGAGTCTACTTTATATGATAAATTCAAAATGTTCTTAGTGAAAGGAGCATAAGATCTGCCGTTATTTTTTTTATAAAATCCACCCACATATTACAAGTGTTGCTACTAAAAAGTTATTTTAATTTCATAAGTCATGTGTAATCCCAGTAGAATTTTATTATCTGAACACAATGAACTAAAGGCTGAATTTAAAGGAAACTAACATACTTTTTTCATGATCATATCACATTTTAATATGTATGCACATGCACAATTAAAATTAATAAATATATTTTACTCAATGTATTACTTGCATTATAATACCCACCATTTGTCTTTCTTAATAATTATCATTAGGAACCTGTGCATTACAAGCAATTTTAAATTTTTGGAAATGTGGCTCTTCAGATAATTTTTGTTCATGAAGTGTGTGGATGTCTCACAGAATAAATTTGCTTAGAGATTGCTAGAGGGTGGGGGGTAGATAGCATAATGGTTATGCAAATGAACTCTGATGCCTAAGGCTCCAAAGTTCCAGGTTCAGTCCTCCACACCACCATAAACCAGAGCTGAACAATGTTCTGGTAATAAATAAATAAATAAATAAACAACTGGAAATATTACACTGCCATCAAGTGATATACAATTTATACTAGGTGGAGGTTTGGTGAAAGGTAAATCACTTATCACATCTGAAAAATGCTATCTATACATTGTCAGTCCTTTCCAATAGTTTAGGGAAACTAAGTTTAGTAGTTCTTTTTATTTGAACATCTCAAAAATTTTTGTCTAACTTACAGTCTGAAATATGTGTGAATGTCAGATGTTTGATGCACATTATTCTTCCATTTGATGTATAAGATTACATTCTCTCTCTCTCTCTCTCTCTCTATATATATATATATATATATACATACATATATATTATACAAGAAATATTATTTGCCAGACATTATTCTAACTGATTTTCATGACCTAACTCATTTACAGCTGATGCCAGTTTTAAAAGGCAATTGCTATTTTGTATCTGTTTTAGCCTGTCTTGGTGTATGACAAAACTGTGGTTTAAACCTAACCAAGTTGGCTCCAAAGTCTGTGAATTTAACCAATAGGCTACTATCTTAGTTGACATTCTCTCTCTCCTCCCCTCTTCCCCTCTCCCTCTCCCTTCCCCCCCTCTCTCCCCTTCCCCCTCTCTCCCCCTCTCCCTCTCTCTCTCTCTCTCCCTCCCTCCCTCCCCCCCTCTGGCTCTCTCTCTCCTCATTCACTTTCTCACATATATGCTCATAGATATTGATCTTTGATCGCCTAGGGTCACCTTACAATGATTATTGCTTTCTGGATGGAGTTTCTTTACTACCTCTAAATCTTGGTCTACAGTCTTGAATAGACCACCTTGCTTTAGATATTTTTTAAATTCTTCAACAAAATTGAGAGTATTACTTCTGTTTTTCCATAATTAGTGTTAGCAGTTTAGCTCTAATCATAAAATAACCAAAGCATACTTTCATAATTTATATATACAGATTTTTTTCTTTCAAGAGGATGCAAGTCAAAATGAAATAAGGTTGTCTCCACAGTGTCGGGAGCCATAATGACACTGCACATCACATCCCTAAGATGGCGCCGGCCACGTGGTGGCTAAACCAGTAAAGTGGTAAACAACTTTGCAGAAGTTGGACGATCCAACTGAACAAACTGCATGCTGTACAGGTGAACTGTTTTATGATTGGTAGAAGGCTGCAAGATCTATGAATGCTGTATGCTTGCTTAATGCCCATTGGCTGACTATGTAACAGTGAAAGGTACTTAAGGTGGCCATAAGAAAGAAATAAAAGGAATTGAGGAAGAAGACTCTGGTGTCCGTGTTGTTGTTGCGGGCCGACAGCGACAAGTGATGCCGAAACCCGGGAATCTCAAAACAGTCCGTGAGTAAACCGAAAGCTAGTCAAACAGACTAGGGAGCTGCGAGAAGTGCAGGATTGTGATCACAGGTTAAGCTGCTTTGAAGCAGGGAGTCGCCATGGGAGGCTTTCATTCAAGCCAGCGCATGGAGGGAACTATTAAGAAATTACTGAAGAGTAATGGGACCCCCGTTAAGATGGGGACCATTAGGACTTTCATGTCCACGGTAGAAGAGGTCGCTCCATGGTTCCTGGAAGAGGGACTTCTTACTGTCCCGCAATGGGAGCACCTTGGAGAAGTTTTCAGAAAGATAGAGGACAAGGAGGGGCCCCTGAGGCCGGGAACTTTGGGATTGTGGACCCTGATCAAATCCTGTCTAGTAAAGAGGGGAGAATCAGCAGATGCCTGTGTGGATCCCGGAAAGGCTGACCTGTGCTATGACGCATAAAGATGACTCCCCTGTGTGCCCTGCTGATCATGATGATGGTGATGACGACGGCCAGGGCACAAACGCGAACCCTGTGGAGTCTGGCCCATGCGTGGCCATTCCCCCTGCCAGTGACCAATGAGTCCAAAATCCTGCCAGCCTTCCTGTCCACAAATGCCTCCAAGGGACTTCCTACAGTGCCTTTCGACCTGGCCACAGGATACTTCAATACCATGGACTTTCTACTCCAAGGGACTGTCTGCTTTCAAGCCCCCGGGGTCTCAGCAGACTCTGTCAGACCCTGCGTGACGCTTTTGAATCAGACCCTGGAACATTTCTCCAATAGCTCCGGGCGCCCTGGGCAGTCACAATGACTTCTGCCACTGTCCTGCGGGTCTGCCCTCGTTGGGTGTGCAACTCCACCTTGCAGGTTCCCGACCTTTAGCAACAGCTCTTTTGGAAGATATAACTACTCCTTTGGCAACCCCACGCAGGGTGCCCCAGTCAACCCTTGGCAAGTGTGGCTGTTCTGCACCTCGGGCGGGGGTTGCTCGGATATTTCCCCTTTCTCCTTTGTGTGGGGGGCTACATGGAAAAACTGCACCTATTCTTTTACTCCCGGAGAGACGTTTGAAACTAATGTTTCTCCTTCTGAATGCAATGCTACATTGAACTTCCCCCCTACACCTGTATGTGTACAACCCCTGTTCATGTTCATTGTTCATGCTTCGGTTAATACCACTCGGCTGCCTTGTAAGTCAGGGAGATGTAACCTGACACAATGTTGGAATGGTATGGGCACAGCTGTAGTGGCCAGGGTACCCACTTATCTCCCTGTACCCACTAAGATAGAGGAAGGAGAGTTAGAGATTTTGCTCTGCCCCAGGCGAGATTTTGGCATCACAGCGGCAATTGTTGCTGCCATTGCTGTATCTGCCACCGCCGCCTCGGCGGCAGGCATTTCCCTAGCTACCAGCATGCCTACTACAGAAGCTCTAAATAATCTCACCACATCCACGGCCGAGGCCTTACAAACCAATCTAGCTGTTGTTCAACACCTCAGAGCAGGTATCATGATTGTGAACCAAAGGGTAGACCTTCTCCAAGAGTCAGTTGAGCAAATAGAGGGTATGCTGGCTGCTCATTGCGTGCGGAGCATGCCTGGAGTGTGTGGCACCAGTACAGCATGGGTCAATAACAGTCTGGCAGCTAATCACTCCAGGCGATTATCCCTGATGCTCAATGGCACCTGGTCCACTGAGTTTGACATGCTGACCAAGACCATGAGACGCCAAATTTTCTCCATTAATACCACCAAAGTGCAGATTGCCACGGCAAAAGAGTTTGCTGCTTATGTGCTCTCGGCAGTCTCCCACCTAAAAGAATGGGCTGGAGTAGGGGTCCTCGGGACAGCGCTTGTGGGTGCCATCATCCTGGGCCTTTATTGTCTGTGTCGTCTCAGAGCACAGGCTCGAGTCGAATGACAAATTATGGTCCAGGCCATGTTGGCTATCCAAGGTGGAGAGACCCCTCAAATCTGGCTAAGCATGCTGGACCAGTAGCCAAAGACGGGTAAGTTCCCTGGGGTTCCTATACCAACCTAAGACAGGCGGCGTGCCAAGCTGCCTGGCCGCTGAAGACGGGTAAGGGTACGGACAGTCTGGGACAACCTAAGACAGGCATGGTCCCCTGCTCATTTTATTATATATAAACGGGGGAGCTGTCAGGAGCCATAATGACACTGCACATAACGCCCCTAAGATGGCGCCAGCCACTTGGTGGCTAAACCAGTAAAGTGGTAAACAACTTTGCAGAAGTTGTACGATCCAACTGAACAGACTGTGTGCTGTACATGTGAACTGTTTTATTATTGGTAGAAGGCTGCATGATCTATAAATGCTGTATGCTTGCTTAATGCCCATTGGCTGACTATGTAACAGTGAAAGGTACTTAAGGTGGCCATAAGAAGGAAATAAAGGGAATTGAGGAAGAAGACTCAGGTGTCCATGTCGTTGTTGCGGGCCGACAGCGACACACAGAATATGATACTTAATAGTTGTTTATAAGGAAAGAATCATTGAAGTTCACTGAATTATTGACTTTGTAACAAAATGTGACAGTAAAACACTTAATTTAATAGGACTTCTGGGCAACTCAAGCAAACACCCAGCACTGGTTTTTCCACTAGGTGATTGTATATATTTAGGCATGTTTTGTGGTGAATGAGAGGTGTGTATATGTGTGTGTTTATTTGTGTCTGTATTTGTTTTTGAGTGTACAATGGATGGCACTATGCCAGAAAGACTAGATACAAACTTTACTCAAAAAGATATTAAAAAAGGAACTTTTTTTTGTAAATTAGATGGGGTTATGTGCTAAGTAAAAAAAAAGATATCCCTATGTATTAATCCTAAATATTATTAAATTTAGAAATAAGACAAAAACAGATCTTCAAGTTCTAGGAATTGTCCCCAAAAACATTAGATATTGAAGGAGAGTATGGAATCATTGATGCTTTGGGATTATGAATTAATGTGTTTGTGCCTGAATGTAAGTTATGACAGAACCAGGTTCTGCTCCTCAATACTGTAGATGAAACACCAGGATGAAAAAAATGTTTAAATTAAACCAAAAAATGAAAATATGATATTCAGATTATTCTCAAGATGGATGTGATGCAGAAGAAATAAAAAAGATTTTGACTCAAAAGTGAATTTGGGATAATGCATGATTAGAGAGATCCCTGAATAATTACAGGCATTATAAGTTTTTTCATTCTCTTCACTTATCCCCTCCCCTCATTCTACTTCTTCTTTATCCATTTATTTGTTAGGGCAAATAGAAACTGAGAGAGGAAGGAGAGATAGAAAGACAGGGAGAGAGATAGAGAGACATCTGCAGACCTGATTCACCACTCATGAATTGTCCACCCCTGCAGATGGGGTCCAGAAACTTGAATCCAGGCCCTTGTGCATGGTAACATGTGTTCTCTCAACTGGGCACATCACATCCCTCTCTCTCTCTCTCTCTCTCTCTCTCTCTCTCTCTCTCTCTCTCTCTCAATATTTTGACATATTATGGGTTTTCTGACCTTGGAAGAACTCTACTTCCTAGGACCAGACAAGTTGTATAGCTGATAAACCACTTGCAGGCAAGTGTGATTTTTCAGGTACAGCTCTTTGTTATTTGACTTATTCAAAAATTTACTGTATTTTTTATTTTCACCATGTCAATTATAATATATATTTGTGTATGGATATTTGGGTTTACTTTAATGGTAACACTCTGAGATTTTTGGATTTGTATGTTGATCTCCTTATTTAGTTTTGGGAAGCCCTCAAATATCATTTATTAAAATGAGCATCCTTTCTCATGTCTTCTGATACATAAATGATGTGAGTTATATATTTCCTTTAACTGTATTGTCCCATAGGCATCTTGCATTATGATTTTTTATCTTTTATTTTCCTTTGTCATTATGTGTTTGTTTTGGTTTCTTCTACCTTATCCTTAAGATTACTGATTTGGCCTTAAACTCCTGTCATTCTTCTAGTAAGACCCTCAGTTGTCATATAGCTCAGACACTGTTTTTGCTAGCTCTTTAATTTCTGTTTGTACTTGTTTCATACTTTCTTCCTGTTGAAATTGTCCTCCATTTGATCACATCTGTGATCAACATAAGGAATAATGTTTTGAAGTCTTGTTCAGAAGAATGATCTATCTAAAATGTAACTGAGGTTATTTCTAGATTCTTGTATAGATTCATTAGTCTGTATAAATGTTTGCATCTCCTCATTATGCCTGATACTCTCTGACATCCTATTTAGAATACCTTTGCTTGGTAGAACCTGAGAAAAACCAGGTGTTCCAAACAATCAGTACTCCTCTTCAGTTTAGAAGTTTAGGTGGGGCTGTTTCTTGCCAGAAGATAGTAATTAGTGGATGCAGCTGCAAATCAGTTGTAAAGGAAGCCAAGTTAGCACCAATGTCCTTTAATTAGGATACACATGCATCACATCAGCAATGTTCCAAGGTTAAATTCAAAGAATTCTAGGCCATCATTTTAAAATGAAAGAAGAGAACTGAATTGTGTACACATATATTTGGTTCTGTAAAATATTTTATTTATTTAATATAGATAAAGAGAGAAATTGATAGGTAAAGGGGTAGATAGAGACACCTGCAGCACTGTATCGACACCTGTAAAGCCCCCACCACCACCACCACCACCCACCCCTGTAGGTGGGGACAGAGGCTTGAATCTGGCTTCTTGTACACTGTAATGTATACACTCCACCAGGTATATTACAACCCAGTACTAGTGTATACATTTACTTAAAATCTCATATTGGAAGACTTGTATAGAAACTAGCTTGATATGAAAAAGTAATGTGGAAGTTACCTGAATGAAACAGTAGGACTTGAAGGTCATTGATAAAGAATCCAAATAAAGGAAACAATTCAGGAATAACTAAGGAGTTTTTCATCCAGGAGTTGGGGAAATTTAATTTCAGTGTCCTGATTTCCAAGTGACCTTGACTTCTTTTGTGTAGCATATCAACTGCTAGAAAATGACAGAGGACAGACAGCTGGTTTCAGAAAGAGTCAGGGACAGCTGGTGAGATCATTGAACCTGGGAGACAGGGATAGGGAAAGTCCCTTGCAGGGCTGAGGTCAGAATTGTAGTACCAGAGTCTTCAAAGGCAATTCACTATAGTCCCAGATAATCAAGCTTTTCTCCTCTTAAAAGACTTTATATGCAAAAGTAAAAGTTAGCAAGACTTCATGTGAAATATCAATATTTAATTTTACTTATTTTATATTATAGCTAGATTGTTAGATAAGAAAAGCATATCCATTAAAATTATAGGGGTATAATTTATAAAGTTTGACTCTGTGTTCTTTACAAAGACCCTTATGTTACTATGTTGTGTATCTAAACTGCTGAAATAAATGCGCAGTAACGAATGCCCTTGAAAGGAACATATTGTACATTCCATGGAGGTAGGAATTATACTGTTCAAAGAAAACTTTTAGAAAAGAAAACTTCAATATTTTAGATGACTTTTGTGCTGTGATCAAGTATTTTTATTAGTAATTTTAAAAGTTTGCAAAATTATGAAAGTATTGGGATATAGTTTCAAACTGCATCCAATATTAAAGTTCTGTGGCCCTTCTCCCACCACTGGTAATCACTACAATTCTGACAAAATATTGCAGACAAACTGACTTACTGTGTATGTGTGTGTGTTTGTGTGTTGTGTGTGTTTGTGTGTGTGTATGTGTGTATTTAAAGAGGTTAGGAATTACTGGTTGGATTGACTTTTGGTGAGTAAATGAACAACTGCTATTTACCTTACTATATTTTATCATTATAGGCATCTATCTAAATAAATAAAGTATATTGATATACTTGTGTTATCTAATTAAGTATATATGTTAGGATATATACTTAGTTAGAAGTATCATAGGCCAGATGATAGGACATGTGGTTGAGCATACATGTTACTTTGTACAAGGACCTGGGTTTGAACCCCTGATCCTCACCTACAGGGAGGACACTTCAGAAGTGGTGAGGCAGGTTTGTAGATGTCTCTCTCTCTCTCCTCCTCCCTTCTCAGTTTCCCTCTGTCTTCTCAAATAAAATAAAAGGAAGGGAAAAAAAGAAAAATGACCAGTGATAATCTAGGTGGCAATAAGGCTATATAAAAATACAAAAATATATTAGGCAAACTTGTGTATATATATATATCCTATTATATATTTGTATGTGCATGAATACATATATATATATATATCTACAAATATATATATAATATATAAATTGACTCTACTCTGCTTACAACATCAAGTGTTCGTTGCTGGTGAACACCATCAAGTCTTCACAAAGGAGGCTTCATGCAAAAGTATTACCAAAAGTTTCCTGAATGTCCACACAGAAATAAATTGTTCTTTTCCCATGATGACATCATGAATTGGTCTGCTGTTATATGTGATCATCAGCGGCTTCCACTAACTGACCAATGCTGACAGCCTACTTAATAGCCCTAAAGATGATTTTGGGAGAACTCACAATAGCTAAGAAAAATGACATCTTGAGTACTTTCATCATATGGGTCAAGGTATAGTTTCTTTTCCTCAGTATTAACATCAACTTATTATAAATTATTTTTCATTTATAGTATATAAATTTATCTTTCCAAACCCTGTTATATATTTAATGTCTCACACATGTGCCAATTATAAGTATTTTATACTATTGCTTGATACCTAGAGGAGTTTATTCTATTGCCTTTTAGTATTTTTATTTTATTTATTTAATTATTTATTTATTTTTTAAATTTTTTATTTAAGAAAGGATTAGTGAACAAAAACATAAGGTAGGAGGGGTACAACTCCACACAATTCCCACCACCCAATCCCCATAACCCACCCCCTCCCATGGTAGCTTTCCCATTCTCTAGCCCTCTGGGAGCATGGACCCAGGGTCGTTGAGGGTTGCAGAAGGTAGAAGGTCTGGCTTCTGTAATTGCTTCCCCGCTGAACATGGGCGTTGACTGGTCGGTCCATACTCCCAGTCTGCATCTCTCTTTCCCTAGTAAGGTGTGTCTCTGGGGAAGCTGAGCTCCAGGACACATTGGTGGGGTCTTCAATCCAGGGAAGCCTAGCCAGCATCCTGGTGGCATCTGGAACCTGGTGATTGAAAAGAGAGTTAACATATGAAGCCAAACAATTTGTTGAGCAATCATGGATCCCAAGCTTGGAATAGTGGAGAGGAAGTGTTAGGGAGGTACTCACTGCAAACTCTAGTGTACTTCTGCTTTCAGGTATATATTTTGCAGTAGTTTATGGATACGTGTGCACATAAGCTCTCTCTCACAGAAACTGGTGTATATCTAGATTATGGGACTTTGTTAGAAAGTGAACTACCTGAGATGAAATTAGAGTATACTATAAAAGGAAAGGTCTCACCCGAGTAATGAAGTTGAAGGGTTGTCATTCCACACGTGAAGTCTCTGGATAGTCTGAGGTGAAGCATGTTGAGGTGGCAATCGTTGCTTTGGTTAGGTTGTGATCAGCGGATGCAATATTATTTGGTTTGGATTGGGAGACGCATACGGGAAACTGGGCCCTATCCAAGGGTTCCAGGACTGGGGGAAGTAGGGGCTCTATAGTGAAGATGTGAGGTTCCTGCTGTCTTAGGGTTCAAAAAGACAATCGATAGTTAATATTATCATCACATTATTTGTTAATTGGGTTAACTTTGAAAAGTCCCTTTGTTATGGTTTGCTGGACATTACCCAGTATCTTGTATATAGCTGTGCTATTGGATGCTTCTAATCTACTTGGTCTAGGCTTTTGAGAGAGTCCGCATATCAAATACATAGCCTATATATTTAAAAGATTCAGTTTGTCTTTTGAGAAACTTTGAGACATACAATTGATTTCCCCCTCTCATATTAATTAACTACTGATTTATATGTCTACATTTTGCTAGGAGTATACATAAACACCATTCCCACCACAAAAGGACTGTGACCCATCCCTCCCGCCACTCCCACTCCCCACTGGCCCAGGAAGCTACATGTCTACCCCTCACCACTGGGTTTTTACTTTGGTGCCCTACTTACAATTTGATCAGGTCCTGCTTTTAGTTTCCCTTTCAGATCTTCTTAGTCAGCTTCTGTTGATGAGTGGCATCATCCCATACTCATCTTTATCTTTCTGACTTAGTTCACTTAACATAATTCCTTCTAGCTCTTTCCAAGATGGGTCAGAGAAGGTGGGTTCATTGTTCTTGATAGCTGCATAGTATTCCATTGTGTATATATACCACAGCTTTCTCAGCCACTCATCTGTTGTTTGGCACCTGGGTTGCTTCCAGGATTTAGCTATTATGAATTGTGCTGCTATGAACATAGGAGTACACACCTCTTTTTGGTTGGGTGTTATGGAGTCCTTGGGGTATAACCCCAGGAGAGGAATTACTGGGTCATATGGAAGGTCCATGTCTAGCCTTCTGAGAGTTTTCCAGACTGCTCTCCACAGAGGCTGGACCAATTTACATTCCCACCAGCAATGTAAAAGGGTTCCTCTGTCCCCACATCCTCTCCAGCATTTGTTGCTGCTGTCCTTTTTGATGTATGCCATTCTTACAGGGGTGAGGTGGTATCTTAGTGTTGTCTTAATTTGCATTTCTCTGACAATCTGTGACCTAGAGCAGTTTTTCATATGTTTGTTAGCCTTTTAGATCTCCTCTGTGGTGAATGTTTTGTTCATTTCCTCTGCCCATTTTTGGATGGGGTCATTTGCTTTTTTGGTGCTAAGTTTGCTGAGCTCTTTATATATTTTGGTGATTAGTTTCTTGTCTGATGACTAGCATGTGAAGATCTTCTCCCATTCTGTGAGGGGTCTCTCTGTTAGTTTAATAGTTTCTTTGGATGTGCAGAAGCTTTTAAATTTGATGTCGTCCCATTGGTTTGTTTCTGCTTTAGTCTTCCTTGCAATTGGGTTTGATTCATCAAAGATGTCCTTGAGGTGCATGTGGGAAAGTGTTTTACCAATGTTTTCCTCTAAGTATTTGATTGTTTCTGGTCTGACATCTAGGTCTTTGATCCATTTGGAGTTGATTTTTGTTTCTGGTGAGATAAAGTGGTTCAATTTCATTCTTCTGCATGTTTCAACCCAGTTTTCCCAGCACCATTTATTGAAGAGAGCCTCCTTTTTCCATTTAATCCTTTGGGCCCCCTTATCAAAGATTAGATGCCCATAGGTGTTGGGATTTACTTGTGGGCTTTCAATTCTGTTCCACTGGTCTGTGTGCCTATTTTTGTTCCAGTACCATGCTGTTTTGATGATGATGGCTTTATAATATTGTTTAAGGTCTGGGAGTGTGATGCCTCAATTTCTGTTTCTTTTCCTCAAGATGGTTTTGGCAATTCTAGGTGTTTTCAGGTTCCAGATAAATGATTGTAGTGTTTGTTCTATTCTCTTAAAGAAGCTTGGTGGAACTTTGATGGGTATTGCATTAAATTTGTATATTGCTCTGGGGAGAATATTCATTTTGATGATATTTATTCTTCCAATCCATGAGCATGGGGTATCTTTCCATTTCTTGGTACCAGTTTCTATCTCCTTGAGTAGCGACTCATAGTTTTCAGTATACAAGTCTTTCACTTCTTTGGTCAACTTTATTCCTAGGTATTTGATTGATTTTGCTGAAACAGTAAATGGGAGTGATTTCTGGATGTCTTCGTCTTCAGATTTAGTGTTTGCATTATGAAAAGCAACGATTGCCACCTCAACATGCTTCACCGCAGACTGTATCCAGAGACTTCACGTGTGGAATGACAACCCTTCAGCTTCATTACTCGGGTGAGACCTTTCCTTTTATAGTACACTCTAATTTCATCTCAGGTAGTTCACTTTTTAACAAAGTCCCGTAACATAGATATACACCAGTTTCTGTGAGAGAGAGCTTATGTGCACACGTATCCATAAACTACTGCAAAATATATACCTGAAAGCAGAAGTACACTAGAGTTTGCAGTGAGTACATCCCTAACACTTCCTCTCCACTATTCCAAGCTTGGGATCCATGATTGCTCAACAAATTGTTTGGCTTCATATGTTAACTCTCTTTTCAATCACCAGGTTCCAGATGCCACCAGGATGCTGGCTAGGCTTCCCTGGATTGAAGACCCCACCAATGTGTCCTGGAGCTCAGCTTCCCCAGAGACACACCTTACTAGGGAAAGAGAGATGCAGACTGGGAGTATGGACCGACCAGTCAACGCCCATGTTCAGCGGGGAAGCAATTACAGAAGCCAGACCTTCTACCTTCTGCAACCCTCAACGACCCTGGGTCCATGCTCCCAGAGGGCTAGAGAATGGGAAAGCTACCATGGGAGGGGTTGGGTTATGGGGATTGGGTGGTGGGAATTGTGTGGAGTTGTACCCCTCCTACCTTATGTTTTTGTTCACTAATCCTTTCTTAAATAAAAAATTTTTTAAAAAAGAAATGCCACTGATTTTTGTACATTGATTTTGTAGCCTGATACCTTGCTATATTGCCTAATAACTTCCAGTAATTTTCTACTGGATTCTTTAAGTCTTTCTATGTATACTATCATATTATCTGCCAATAATGAGAGCTTGACTTCTTCCCTTCCAATCTGTATCCCTTTGATTTCTTTCTCTTGCCTGATTGCTATGGCAAGAACTTCCAATACTATGTTGAAGAGTAACGGTGACAGTGGACACCCTGTCTAGTCCCCGATCTGAGGGGGAATGCTTTCAGCTTCTGTCCATTGAGTATGATGTTGACTGTAGGTTTGCTATATATAGACTCCACTATCTTGAGGAATTTCCCATCTATTCCCATTTTTTGTAGAGTTTTGAGCATGAATGGGTGTTGGATTTTGTCAAAGGCTTTCTCTGCATCTATTGAGATAATCATGTGGTTTTTGGCTTTGCTTTTATTGATGTGGTGAATGACATTGATTGACTTACGGATGTTGAACCAGCCTTGCATTCCTGGGATGAATCCCACTTGGTCATGATGAACAATCTTTTTGATATGTTGCTGTATCCGGTTGGCCAAGATCTTGTTTAATATTTTTGCATCAATGTTCATCAGAGATATTGGTCTGTAGTTTTCCTTTTTTGTTCTGTCCCTATCAGCTTTTGGTATCAGGGTGATGTTGGCTTCATAGAAGGTGGAAGGGAGTATTCCTGTTTCTTCAATCTTATGGAATAGCTTAAGAAGTATGGGTACTAACTGTTTCTTGAAAGTTTTGTAGAATTAGTTTGTGAAGCTATCTGGTCCAGGACTTTTGTTGTTGGGGAGATTCTTAATAACGGTTTCAATTTCCTTGTCTGTGATTGGTGCATTTAGATTTTGTAGTTCTTCTTGGTTCAATTTTGGAAGTGCATAGGTTTCTAGGAATTGTTCCATTTCTTCCAGATTCTCTAGCTTGGTGGCATATAATTCTTTATAGAAGTTTCGCAGGATTCTCTGGATTTCTGTGGTGTCAGTTGTGATATCTCCTGCATCGTTTACAATTCTATTAATTTGAGTCTTCTCTCTTTTTTGTTTGGTGAGTCTGGCTAGAGGTTTGTCAATTTTGTTTAATCTTTCAAAGAACCAACATTTGGCTTCATCGATCTTTTGTATGGTTCTTTTATTTTCGATGTTGTTTATTTCTGCTCTAACTTTAGTGATTTCTGCCCTTCTGGTTGCTTTAGGGTTCCTTTGTTCCTCTTCCTCTAAGTCCTTCAGGTGTGCAGTAATGTCGTTCATTTGGGCTTCTTCTTGGTGTTTAATATGTGATTGTATGGCTATAAGTTTCTCTCTCAGTACTGCTTTAGCTGTGTCCCAAATATTTTGATTGTTGTGTCTTAATTTTCATTAGTTTCCAAGAACATTTGAATTTCCTGTTTGAGTGAGTCTCTGACCCAGTGGTTCTTAAGGAGCATATTGTTTAGTTTCCAAATTCTATGTCTTTTAATAATTTTCCGTTTGTTGTTAAATGTTAGTTTTACTCCACTGTGGTCTGAGAAGAAGCTTGGGATGATTTCAATGCTCTTGAATTTATTGATGCTGTCTTTGTGGCCTAACATGTGGTCTATCCTTGAGTATGTGTTATGTGGATTTGAAAAGAAGGTGTATTCCAGTTTTTTGGGGTGGAGGAGTCTGAAAATGTCCAAGAGGTCTAGTCTGTCAATCTCTTCATTCAATTCTCTTGTATCTTTATTGGTTCTCTGCTTTGTTGATCTGTCTAAGTGTGAGAGTGGGGTATTGAAGTCTCCCACTATTATTGTATTACTATTGATGTATTTTTGAAATTCTTTCAGTAGATGCTTAATGTATTTAGATGGTCCCTCGTTGGGTGCGTAGATGTTAATAATTGTTAAGTCTTCTTGGCTGATTGATCCTCTAATCATTATGTAATGTCCTTGCCTATCTTTTTTTACTTTATTTAATTTAAAATCTATCATGTCTGAGATGAGAATGGCTGTTCCTGCCCTTTTTTGTGGACCGTTAGCCTGTATGATAGTTTTCCATCCTTTCACTTTAAGTCTGTGTTTATCTTGTTGTGACAGATGGGATTCTTGCAAGCAGCATATGGTTGGGTTATGTTTTCTGATCCATCCCCCCACCCTGTGCCTTTTGATGGGTGAGTTTAAGCCATTGACATTTATTGATATTATGGGTTTAATGTATTGTATTGCCATTGTTCTAAAAAACAGTTTGTTTACTCTGATATATTGCAAGTATTATAGTGATGTTCTTGTTTATAAGAGGTCTTTTAGTACCTCTTTCAGGGCCGGCTTGGTGATGGTTGCCTCCTTTAACTGTTGTTTGTCTAAGAAGATTTTGATTCCTCCATCTAGCTTGAATGAAAGTCTAACAGGATATATTATCCTTGGTTGAAACCCTTTTTCATTCAGGGCTCGATAGATATCTTGCCACTCCCTTTTGGCTTTTAGAGTTTGAGTGGAGAAATCTGCAGATAATTTTGTGTGTTTTCCCCTGTATGTGACTTTTTGTTTCTCTCTTGCAGCCTTTAGGATCCTTTCTTTATCCTTACTTCTTCTCATTGTGACTATGATGTGTCTTGGTGTCTTGCCTTTCAGTATTTTTAAAGGATAACTACTCCTCTATAGACTCATTCAATGTAGTTCATATTTATATACAACATTGACATTTATTCTGGTGAAATTAGTAAGCCTAGATCTGTGATGCAGAGTGAAACTGTGGTGAATTGAATCTCAGCTAACAACCCACTTCTTTCAATTCTTTATTGAAAATAAAGAACTTAAAAAAAAACATTAGTTAACCATATGTTACTTCAATAAACTCAATTATGGACAACACCCTCATTACCGAAACTGATAAGGATCATTTAATACATGCAACTTGTGCTTAGCACAGGGGAGATAGAGGGCTGACTGAACTGTGACACCTTGCCATAAAGATGGACCAGCAGCAGAGATTTATCAGTCTGTTTTAATGCAGCATTTGCCAAGTGTTGGTCCACCTCACTCCATTATGGACATATGATGCAAAGCATCTGTTTTTTTAAATGATCTGACAGAAATCCATATCAATATGTTATAAGATAAATAATAAAAGTCTATAGTTAAATTGTGTGGAAAATGGGGCTATTTGAGTATTCATGTGCTATTCCTGGATGGATATAGATCCGACAAAAAAAAAAAAAAGATGGACTTCAAACACCTAATTTGTTACACTGTCTCTCCAGAACAAGCATCTGTAAACTGGAGTTTAACAACAAACACAACAGCAACAAAAGATAAAATAGCTGCTTTTAAAGAACTAATTTTCATGATGGAAACTGTCAACAACTTTATTTTTAGAATAAATATAAATTTGTCATGAATCATAAAATAGGAAGCTTTTAAAATCTAGCAATTGTGCATGATGTATCAGGATTCCTTATTTTCATTTGTGATTCTGAGTGGACTCATACCTTTTTTGAAATACCTGAAAAGGCACAGCCACAAATTGCTGCAGGGAAACCTACAGGAAGGGAGACTCTTGTATAGACAACCTTTCAAGAAAACCAGAAAGGTTATTTTTTTCCCTAGAGTTATGGAGGATTTGATAACATTTACCTTGGTATAACTACCTCTAGAAAATCAAAATGAATGTTAATATTGATAGCACAGTAATGAATGGGAAGTTCTAATTAAACTATCCAAAAAGATATTATACTTTACTATTTCTTGTTTCTTTGACTTTACTAGAATAATTAAATTTTTTATCTCAGTGCTTATATCTCTTAATTATATTCAATCATATTCCATATAATACTCTTTTAGTATTCTATGTAGATGTAAATGTAAATGTAGATGTTTACAAGTTTTTCATTTACATCGTCATACATATTTTTAAAATTCCCTGTAGTAGAAAGCAGAATGGCTGTTTTTGATGAAAAAGTAATCATTAACAGTAAGTATTTCATGGATCACACAGTTAAAACTTGGTAAAACAGAGGAAAACTTTTTAGTCTGGTTCCAGAGTTCATTAATGTAGTTTCAGTACCAGTTTGGATGCAAAAAAGAGATTAACATTAAAATTTTTATTTATGTATTTGTTTACTGTGTAGAGAAAGAAATTTTGAGGGGGAAGAGAAGTCAAAGAGAGAGAATAAGAGAGAGAGGAAGAGAGAGAGAAATACAGAGAGACACCTGCAGCACTATTTCACCATTGCTGAAGCTTCCCTCCTGCAGGTGGGGACAAAAGACTTGAACTCAGATCCTGGTGCATTGTAACAAGTGTGCTTAACCAGAAATGCCACCATTAGGCCACATAAAAATATTAGAAGTTGTTCTTTATATTATCTTTGTCACATATTTTACTTATAACAATGAAATAAAATTATTGTATTTAGACATTGTCAATCAAAACTGGCTGTGTTCTTATCATTAATAACAAATTATACTTTTTGACATAATTATCAGGTTAACTCCAGTGGTAGAAAGACAATATCTCTGACCTGTGATACAATAAACATAAACTGACAAATGCTGCCATATGTAAATTAAATCCATAATCAGACTCGTTTTTCTCTTCTCACTGTATCATGAGATCAAAATAGACTAGATATTTTTGCATACATAGGACAGAAACCAATATTGGTGGGAGGAAAGTTTTTGTGAATATTAATGACTTGATTTCCAACTGTAATAAATTCCTAGCAAGTTTTTTTTAACTCATCAAATCTCAAATAGCTAAAAATATGGCTTATGTTACTCTACTTGTCATTGCTTTTGAAAAGTACTAAATAAATATAAGTGCTTTAACTGGATGTTTTATATAAAAATGTTTCATCATTCAAATTAAAATTTTTTCATTATGAGAGTCAAAGTGAGTAGTTATTTGTCCAAAATAGTTATACTATTTTTTTCCCAAAATTCAAGAAGTTCAGTTCATTAATGTGTTGGTACTGCTGACAAGTACTAAGGTTCTTTCTCAATCTCTTATGCACTGATCTAAATCAACAGTAGTTGACAAGTGTAATTGAATTGAGAAAATGTATTTTTCTTTTGGAGAGAGTAAAGGAAATAGGAATGATAAGTTAGATAACAAAATAACAACATGAATTAAAGAATAAGTGCAGAGACATTCAATATGTGTCTTATTATCTATCCTGTTTTGAATAATAAATGCAGGAAATCAGTTCCAGAATGGCAGAATACTCAACCAAAAGAAAAGTGTGAAAATGAGCAAAAGAAATACATTCCAAAAAGCTACAAGAAGAGTATCAGAAAGATAAAATGTAGGAGAGTTCTTTTGCCCCCATAATCTCTCCAACAGTTGATGTTTCTCTCTTTCCTAATGTGTGATATTCTCACAGGTGTAAAGAGGTAACTTACTGTTGTTTTTACTTGGTCATCAGTAACTTTAAACATTTTTCCAGAGGTCTATTGGCCCTTTAGATCTCTTCTTGGGAGAAAATTATGCCTATGTCTTCCCCTACATTGTTCAGTGGAGATTTTGTTTGTTTGTTTGTTTGTGTGTTTGTGTGTTTTTTTTAGTTTGGTGAGTTCATGAATAAATAAATAGTAATAAAAATTAAAAATAAAAACACAATGCACAAGAACCTAGTTTCAAGCTCCTAGATCCTATTTGCAAGGGAAAAGTGTTTTTTAATTTAATTTCTTTACTGGCAGATTAATGTTTTACAGTCAATAGTAAATATAATAGTTTGTACATGGATAACATTTTTCAGTTTTCTACATAACAATACAACTCCCACTAGGTCCTCTGTCATTTTCTTTATTTTAACCAGAGTGTTGATCAGTTCTGGTTTATGGTGGTACAGAGGATTGAACCTGTGACTTCTGAGCCTCAAGCATGAGAATCTCTTTGCTGAACCATTATCCATTATGCTATCTACCCCTGCCCACAGAGGAAAGTTTTATAAGCAGTGAAGCAGTACTACAGATATCTCTCTCTCAACTTCCTATCTTGATTTCTCTGTCTTATTTAAGGAATTGACAAATAAAACATTAAAAAAGATTATATGGTAATCCATTAAGCCCCAATTAAAAAATTTTAAAAAGTGATAAAAAAGAATGAAATATAAAATGTACTATGAAATGAAAGAATTGTATGTTTGAATAAGTCATAAAACATCTATAAAAGACTGAAGTTGATTCAGATTCTGAAAGATAAAGGTAAATTATTTCCAAAATGGCAATACCCGATATAAAACCGATTGATGTATCTAGAATAGTGACAAAAAATAACAATAAAGAATGTGCACTGAAAGTCAATTTCAACAGAAAGGCAAATGAATACTAACCAACAACAACCACCACAACAAAACATTCTAGACTTATATGAATGTGAAACAAAAGTTAAATCAAGAAGGAGAGTTCAACTTTATAAGGAAATTTGCTATTGAACCTTTGTAAAGACGAACATAATGCAATGGATAGACATCTATTTTTCAAGATACACTAGTCTGTCAGAAATTCTAAAGCAGCAAATGGAAAGCTGTGCCCAAAGACAGTTATGAAACTTTACTTGAAAATTCATCTTAGGAAAGGAAATTTAATAAGTAGAATATTGTATTTTTAGGATAAGATGTCACTATCTGGGAGATGGTGTAGTGGATAGTGCATTGGACTCTCAAGCATGGTGATAATATATCACTGTTCAGTTTAGCTACTTGAAGTAAATTATAAGATTGTATTAGAGAAAAGAAAACATGCTGAAAATAATGTGGTGGTCTCAACTGATAGTAACTCTGAGTTATACAAGAAACAACTTATTTAAAAAAATCAGTGTTTGGGTTAGTTAAAAACAACAGTTCTTGAAAACAGCAGTAATGGCTTGATTCTCAGGTGATTAAGTTTCATTGAGAATAGGTGAAAGAGGAAAAGACCTAACTATCCATGTGGTGTGAGTCCTGAAATCTTTGATAATTTGTTCTACAGCTATCATCTTCCAAGACACAAGGATCCCAAGAGAAAAGGGGTTAAGAAGGACTGGAAATAAAGAAACATTGTCTCCAAAATATGCTCTTAAATAATGTCCAGTTCTTATATTACAGTCTCTCTGCACCCTCTTGTCATATGCCAATCATGCTCACAAGCCCTGCCTTCCTCTTTGTTTATTACCTCTGATTATGTCTATAATCCATCATGTATTCCCAAGAACTGAGAGTTGACTACAGTTATTACAGCCAAGTAGCATTCCATTGGGTATATAACCCACAATTTTCTTTTTTTAAAAAACTTTTTAAAATATTTATTTATTCCCTTTTGTTGCCTTTGTTGTTTTATTGTTATAGCTCTTATTGTTGTTGTCATTGTTGTTGGATAGGACAGAGAGAAATGGAGAGAGGAGGGGAAGACAGAGAAGGGGAGAGAAAGACAGACACCTGCAGACCTGCTTCACTGCCTGAGAAGCGACTCCTCTGCAGGTGAGGAGCCCAGTACTCTAACCAGGATATTGACAGCGGCCCTTGCTCTTGGCGCCACGTGCGCTTAACCCACTGCGCTACGCCCGGCCCCCATAACCTACAGTTTTCTTAACCACTCTTATGTTGCTGGACATCTTGACTGCTTCTTCATATAGTGGAGTCATCTGCCCAGGGATGTCCGTTTGGGATTATGGTAGCATCTGGAAACTGTGGGCTGTAAAAAGAGTGAAAATATAGAGCCAAATTGTTGAATAACTATGAACCTAAAGATTGGAATATTGCAGATGAAGATTTGGGATCTCTGTTTTGTAGGTAGCTAGTAGGCCTATTTTAGTTATATTCCAAAGGGCCCATGACTATAATATTTTTTTCCTCAGCCTGACATTTGATATGTTGGTGGATCCAAGTTAATGGCTGAAAAAAGGGCTAGAAACTTGGATCAGGGAAGAGAGTAGCTCCCAAATATGGGAAAGGCATATAAATATTGTTGACTGTAAACCCCATTGATCTGATCTAATCTGGGGCCCATATTCAGTTTAGGAGCCTATGTAACCTCTGCATCCCTACAGGTCTGAGCTCACATTCAGTGGTCATGAGTAGGAATATTCCAAGTTTCACCAATTTCAGTACACATCTTCCTCAGGTAGTAGATAGTGTATGTTGTCCAGCCTCCCTTCTGAGGATGGAACATTCTCTACCATTGTTGATCCACATGGAGAGCAAGGTCCTATGGGGGCCCACAAAGATGTCCATTGTGCTGTACCTGATGGAGATGACTGGTGACAATGAAGAGATGATCTATTCGAAGTCTAGGCCCATGATGTCTGTTTGGGTATCTCAGGACTCCACTACTAGGGCCCCAGATGATGGGGTGGCCTGATAGTAATTAAAGAATCATCATTAAAGTATGCCAGTCTCTTGCCCTTATTCAGCTTTTTCAGTCCTTACTTTGATAAGGTTAACTTTGGAGTGAGTGAGGGAAGTATAATAGGAAGTAGGTGAGAACTAGGTCTAAGTAGAGACTATTTCATTAGGAAATTTTTGGTGTCTTTTTAGGTCTTTCTACTTGTTTATTTATTGACTCACTGCAGACCATTGTGAACTTTTGCTTTCAGATATATATTTTATCCTAATTTGTAGATACATCTACCCTATTTCATGGGACCTGGTCTATAACTAGGTTTTGGGGCTTTTTTTAGGAAGTGAACCACCCAAAATGGAATTAAGGAGTCCCATGAGAAAGGAAAGGTCTCACCTGAATAATGAGGCTGAATGATTGACATTCCATGCCTGAGACTCTGGATACAATCTGAAGTGAAGCATACTGAGGTGATATGCATTGTATTAATTAGGTTTGGATCAGCATATGCAGTATCATTTGGTATGAATTGAGCGAAGCATGCAGGAAAATAAGCCCCACCCTAGAGGTTCCAGAACTGGGGGAAATACAGGTTTTATAGAGGAAGTAGGAAGCTCCTGTTGTCTTAGGGTTTAAGAAGGCAATAGATAGTTATTGCTATAATCAAGTTATTTGGCAATTGGCTTAACTCTGAAAATTCCATTGTTAGGATTTCTGTATCATACATGACATCACCATAATGTATGTCCTTTGACATTATTTATATATAGCGGTGTCTTATAAAGTAATGCCACCAGTTGCTTTTGTTCTCCCTGGCCTAAGCTTTTGGAAGAGTCAACATTTCAAAGAACAAGTCATTATTAGAAAGGTATTAACAATTTGAGACCACTGTTAAAATCAGTCTGATTACATGTTTGAAGTCTTAAGGGCTTAGATTGAAGGAACATATACTCAGCCTACAGTCTGTACATTAAAATATTTGAGACATTCAATAATATTTTCCACTTTCATATTAATTAACTAGTGATTTATGAGACTGCAAGTTAATAGGAGTGTACATCAACACTATTACCACCACCAAAGAACTGTTTGGATCCACTGCACGCCCCACCCCAGTGAAGCTGAACATCAACTCTCACCCTCCACCCAGAGATTTTTATTTTGGTGCCCTACTCCAAACTAGGTCAGATTTTACTTTGAATTTCCCTTTCTGTTCTTATTTCTCAACTTCTGTTTATGAGTGGGATCATCCAATACTCATCTTTGTCTTTCTGACTTAGCTCACTTAACACAATTCCTTCTAGCTCCATCTAAGATAGGTCAGAAAAGGTGGGCTCATTTTTCTTAATAGCTGCATAATATTCCATTGTGTATATATACCACAGCTTTCCCAGCAATTCATCTGTTATTGGACACCTGGGTTGCTTCCAGGTTTTAGTTATTACGAATTGTGCTGCTATGGTCTTTCAGATCTCTTCTGTAGTGAATGTTCTGTTCATATCCTCTCCCCATTTTTGGATGGAGTTATTTTTTTTTTTTTGGTGCTAAGTTTGCTGAGCTCTTTATATATTTTGGTTATTAGTCTCTTGTTTGATGTATGGCATGTGAAAAATCTTCTCCCATTCTGTGAGGGTTCTCTTTGTTTGAGTGACGGCTTCTTTTGCTGTGCAGAAGCTCTTCAGTTGATGTAGTCCCATTGATTTACTTTTGTTTAGTCTTCATTGCATTTGGGTTTGTATCATCAAAGATGCCCTTGAGGTTTAGGTGGGAAAATATTCCACCAATGTTTTCATCTAAGTATTTATTTGGCTATTGTAAGAGACCAAGGAACCAGCTTTTTGTATTTTGCCTTACTCTTGACCAATAGGTGCATCACAGTGGGACCAAAGTAGTTATCACAATTGTATTTCTTTTTTTTTTGTCTCAGCCATTTCTGTATTCATGCTAAATTATATATTTTAGAAGCACAGAAATAGTGTTTCCACTTAAATTCCTAGTGCCCAGCACTTATGCCCTACTTCAGCATTTTTATGATTAGACAGTAAAATTATATGTATATGGTGATAAAAATAAGAATAATTACTAGCACAAGGGCGTTTTTCCTCTGGAACTACAGTTTTGGTGCATTAAATTGAAGATTTGAATATGCTGTCATGCACAAAACTCCATGTGCATCAATAATGCTGCCCTTATAGAACAAGTTCATTCAAATTCTCATTAACTGATTAGCCCCACAGACCTTTACAGTGCATACACAAGGTAAGTTTTCTTTTTATTTTATTTTTTATTTATGAAAGGATTAATTAACAAAACCATAGGGAAGGAGGGGTACAATTCCACAAAATCCCCACCACCCAATCTCCATTTCCCACCCCCTCCCCTGTTTTATTTTATTTATTTTTACTCATAAGATATAGAGGTTTTCACATGAAATACAGGAAGAGAAACTGAGAGAGAAACCAGACCATCACTCTTGGCACATGAAGAGCCAGGGTTTAAACAAGGTAAGATTTATATTTTATCTATTTTAAATAAATAAAGATACTATTAAGGTAAACAAAAATACTTGTGGAAATCATGACAGACAACACAGTATTTTCTATCCTAAAGTTAGAATGTCATGTCAGTCTAATGAAAATAGGATGATTAATGTAGGATCTGGGGAAATAGATGGTGTTTCCAAGCAAATAATCTCAGATATAGATTGCACTGCTCCATTTCAGTTTGACAGGTGAGATGTACCACCTCACCAAGGAATACTCTTTAAGTACTGTAGCACTATTTTAAAAAATCCTCTAGATCTTTTTTTTGGTCTATTTTAACTATCAGGCCATAAATAAAGGTTGGCATGACATTACTGTGTGTCTATTCTACTTCACCAATTTTTTAATTTTTTCTTTTTCTGTAGAAAACAAGTAATTGATAACAAAGAAAAGTTAATGAGATTTTTTTTCCTTTTAGTTCTTTAGAGTTCAATTATGACCCAAGATGCTTCCCTAAAATGATAACTGCAATGACTTAAGACTGACTTTAATTTACTTATCAATAAAATTTCAGGGGAAATAAATTAGTCTTAAAATATTATACAACTTCAGTATGCTTTTTTTAGACTTCATTAAGGTTATCAACACCCAATAATAAAGACAATTATGTATCATTTTCTAATTTTCTATTAAGTTTTAATGTCTTCAATCATATATTCTCTTCTTTTACTATTTTTTGTCTTTTCCTTCTTTACCAGAATACTGTTTGGCTCTGGCTTATGATTTATGGTAGTGCAGGGCATTGAACCTGGGGACCTTGGAGCCTCAGGCATGAGTCTACTCACATAACCATTATGCTTTCTACCCAGCCCCAATCATATATTCTCTTGGAAGATAACAGATATGTTCAAGGAAATTGTTTAGTTGAACTAGATCCACTAGTAAAGAATGTTCAGTAGTGATATTAAGTCTGGATAAGTAAATTTCATAATGGTAGAGAAATAGTTGTAAGTCAATCACACCTAAAAGATATTTGTAAGTGATGAAGTTGATGGTCTCATGAAAGAAGAAATATAGGAGTGTTTTAAAACAGAAAGCTACCTGTGTTCATTGAAAAAAAAATCACAGGAGTAAGAAAACTTCATAATACTACTATTCCTTTTTAACAAACCTCTCCATGTATATAACTCAACTAAGCCCAACTAACTCTAATGTACTCAAGTCTAATTTAATTTGCACCTGAATTTTTTTGAAAAACAAGTTGATTTAGTTAATATGATAAAATAAACAAATCGAGCAGAATTTTTCATGACCTCTACTGGTGGGTTAAAGGAAAAAAAATAATTACTTTAATCCTTGAACACAACCATCCCTACAGAAAGTCAAAAAACAATATTGGGCTTAAATTGCATCCAAGTCTTGAAATTTTAATAATACTGCCTCATCAGAACTATTTGACCCTGTTTAACAGCTTTATAAATAAGCATGTTTAACTTTTGCTATAACAAAATAAGACAGGGCATTTGAAGTAAAATGTCAAGGTACTAAATCTGCTCACATGAGTCCAATCTATCAGATAGTATTGATTTTGTTGTTTGTATATGCTCCAAACACTTCCTGTAACAACTTTAATGTTCATCATACATAAGGAATAGACAAAGAAAAGAATACTCTTCAACATTAGCAGCCTTGTATACTTAGCAATGCTTTGTAAACAGTGTATCTTTCCTATTACTTACATTCCATATTCCATATGGATAATGACCATTCTGAGTCTGATTATAGAATTTTAATTATTCTGTCTTCATTGTTTGAGGACCTCTGTCCATGAAATAACACTCTGAGTTATTTCTATAGATTCTATCATAGATTGAAATAGTTTATCAATGACATTAAAAATACATGTAGCTGTCAGGCTCAGCAAAAATTAGTAAAGTCATGGGCCCTCTGGAATATACCTAAAATAGATCTACTAGCCTTTTCCAAAAATTGAGACCTAATATCTCATCTGCTATAGTCCTACCTTTAGATTCCTGATTATTGAACTATTTGTTCTGCTTTACATCTTAATGCTTTTTCAGCCACAAAGTTGTAGATAACATCCTCAATTCCCTTGACAGATAACCTCACCAATATACCCTGGACCCCACCTCTCTAGAACCCTACCCTGCTAGGGAAAGATTCAGGCTGGAAGTATGGATTGACCTGCCAATGCCCTTGTCCAATCTAGGAGCAACTATGGAAGCCAGACCTTCCACTTTTGAACCTCATAATGATCCTGGGTCCATATTTCCGGTGGGATAAAGAATAGGAAAGCTTCCAATGGAGGGAATGGGATACAGAATTCCGGTGGTGAGAATTGTATGGAATTGCAACCCTCTTACCCTATAGTCTTGTTCATCATTATTAAATTAATAATAATAATAATAATAAGACTGGGGAAAAAGATCTGGAGTAAGAACATTTAAATTAAAAAACACAAATAACTAATACAACTTAACATTTTAAAAAAGATTTTAAAAAGTAGGGAAGGATCTGAATATTCAGCTCTCTGTAGAAAAGCCAGCAGTGACGTGGGCATCTGAAAAAATGACCTTCCTCTCTTATCATTAGGAAAATGAAAATAAAACCAATGTTGAGAGATCACTTCACACTTATAAAAATGTGAGCAAAAGACAAGCAACAGAAAGTATTGAAGAAAACATAAAAAGAAGGGAACACTATTAATGGATATACAGACTGATACAGCATTATGGAAAACACAGAAATCTCTAGAATAATTAAAAATAGAAATTTCATTCAACTTTGTTATTCAGCTTTGGGATATTTATCACAAAATCCAAAACACCAACTCAAAAAATATAAATATCAACTAATGTTTACTGCAGACTTACAACAGCAAAGAATTAGAAACTATCTGTTTACTGGCTAACAAACTGATGAAGTATATATTGTATGTACACACAACATACAGCTATCACAATATAAAGTTCTTCATTTGCAACAACATGTATGAACTTAGAGGGTATTATGTTTTATATAAGACAAACACAGATATACAAACATTGTATGATTTCATTCATAGGCAGTATATGCAAAGAGAAAGCAAATGGATGTGCTAAGCAAAACAAAAAATAGACTTCTAGACTAGGAGAAGATGCTTAAATTGAGATTGAGTCCACAACTGTATCATGAAGGATAGAATTAGACTCATGGAGATGAACTTAATATATAATATACATATACTGGTTTTAGTGTTCATGCATGAAACTTATTAGATATTATGAAGTTATGTTCCTTCAATAATAAATGAATAGATAAATACTTACCCTCCTTGTTGTACCTCTTTAGGTACTAATTGGGAATTCCCTTTACGAAATTGGGATTTTTACCTTTGATTTTTCTCTTATTATTATTTTTCCTATGTTATGGAGCTTCATAATTTATTTTCATGCCTAGCTCTCATGGTTTCTCAGCACTTGAAATTCATGATGGAAGACAAACTTTAGTAATCAAAATTAGCCATCAGTAACTTTTTCTATAAATTCTACCAGTCCTCTGAAAGTTCCCTTCATCTTAAATCCTTAAATGCTAGTCCTTCCCTGCTGATAAACATTCCCCTGTGGTATCTATCACACAAGTTACATTCTGCAGACTGTTCTTATTTTTTCACTTCTGCCTCTAGACAGGTATACCACCTCCTTGAAATGCCAGCATATTTGAGGGTAAGCATATTATGCTCACCCTCCTTGTTGTACCTAGCTAGGTACTAATTGGAAATTCCCTTTATGAAATTGGGATTTTTTACCTTTATTTTTCTCTCATTACTATTTTTTCTATGTTGTTATTAGATCCTGATACTAAGTAGTAGAATGATCATAGCTAAATAAAAGGGAAATAATTGCTAGGAAACAATAATATGATTCACCTTTTTTTTTTTTCTTTTGCATGTTTCAACACAGTTTTCCCAGCAGCATTTATTGAAGAAACTCCTTCCTCCATTTAACAATTTGGGGTCTTTTCTCAAAAATTAGATCTTAATAATTATCATATCCTAATATTTTCAAAGATTAACTAATTCTGCAATGAATGCTTTTAAATTTGGATATTCATTGTACACTTGTTTTTCGACCTCCAGGGTTATCATTGGGGTTCAGGGGCAACACTGCAAACCCTAATGTTTTTCAAATAGTGAAATGTGTGACCTCATTTTCAATGTGCATCTATTTTGGCTGTGTCCTGATCAGATTTTCTTTTCATAAATGGATGTACACCATTCCCAGTTCAGTGTTTCATTATTTTTTCCCACTAGAGCACTGCCCAGCTTATGGTGGTTCAGGGTATTGAACCTGAGACTTTGGAACCTCAGGCATGAGAGTCTGTCTGCATAACCATTATGCTGTGTCCCCCACAGTCCCCTGCCTTTACTTTTTTTAATTTGGAATACATTTTTCTTTTGTTAGATCTGTTCTTCCTTGAATGATAAGGGTACCATCAGTTTCCTAAAATCCTAACGTCAATACAAGTCTTACCTACTTGCCTCTATCAGTTACAATTTTTGAATGAACATTAAAAATTAGAAGGTGAAGAATATAGAAAATATTTATTTTGGCCACCTGAAAAATATGCAAATAAATTTTTATTATTATTGTTCAAAATTTGAAATGGTACATTGATAAGAATATCTGTAGTACAAAGATATTCCATGAACTTTCAGAACATTTATTATATAGTTTCTCATAGCTTTATATAATTAGCTATATTTTTTGAGTATTTATAATTTTTCTGTCATTTTCCAAAATACTTACATGTGCTAATTATATGAATATAAACATCTCTATATAATATATATTGACATATATATGAATAAATAAAAATATTCATGTATAATGTTTATATGAATATAAATATTAATGTGATTTTTAATATCTTTGTCCATAAGGTATATGACATACTTTGTACACTTCATATTCAACGTGACTTATATATTTTAATGAAAATTGTTAAGTATTTAAGAAAAGCCTCACATATTTTTTGGTATAGCTTCATTCCATTTGAGCATCATGAACATTTTTTTCCATGACTGCACATGCACACATACATACAGAATACAGCAATTTTTTCATGTTTCTCATATAAAGAAATGTAGGAGGTGTCTCACTGGGTTAAGCATATAGCTTATTAGGCTTGAGTGCTAGTACCTGTGTAAACCACTGAATGTTCTAGTTGTGATGTTTCTGATTCTCTCTCTGTAACTGTCTGAATGAAAACATCAAGTCTGGTGGCCTGAAAAATAGGATAGTGGCATTTGCAACAAAATTTCATGCTTGAGACACCAGAGGCACTGGGTTCAATTCCCAGAATCAACAGTAAACCCAAACTGAAAAGTGATCAGATTAAAAAATAGAATAAAATAAAACAAAGCAAAGTGTCTGCCTAGGAGCAGTAAAATCTCATATGTGTGGGGCACTGGATTTGAAAAAAAAATATTACCATTCTCAATCAAACAGGTCAAGGTAATGTATTTGTGGTCATTCAACATTGTAGGAACAGAAAGCATGGCAATTAATATCTAAAGAAATCCTATCTTAGTTCACATTTTCCTCTCTCTAGCTGGAAAAGCTAAGCTTTCTTTCTCTGTTAACAATATTGGTTGGCTTGTCATGAATCACATTCATACATTCCACCAAAAACAGCATTGTAGCTATAATTTTAACTGAGTAAAATAAAAACTGAAAATAGGTATTTGATTCAATTTTGCAAATTAATAGACATTAACATAAAGTGAGAACTATCAATCTACTACAGAAATTTTAACTTACAATTTCTGTTTTGCTCTTGCTATTTACCACAGCTTTCTATGGTCACCTTATCTGAAATTAGATACGTGTTTCTTATATGTTAAATTATATAAGCTCCAGCTGGTGGAATGGCCTGATAGTGAATAAAGAGTCATTGTTAAAGTATGCCAGTCTCTTGCCCTTATTCAGCTTTTGCAGTCCTTGCTTTGATAAGGTTAGCTTTGGAGTGAGTGAGAGAACTGTAATAGGAAGTAGGTGGGGAGGGTATCTTAAGTCTAAGTGAATGCTATTTCATTATCAAGTTGATACTGACTCACTACAGACTATTGTGTATTTTTGCTTTCAGGTATATATTTTGCCCTAAATTATGGATACATGTGAACATATGCTCTACCTAGCGGGGCCTGGTCTATATCTAGGTTTTGGGGCTTTGTTAGGAAGTGAACCTCCTGGAATGGAATTAGAGAATACCACGAAAGGAAAAATCTCACAAACAGACTTGATGGGTCTAGAGATCGAATAAATTCCTCTCTCCATTGTTACTGGTCATTTCTATCAGGAACAATAAAATAGACCCCTTTGTGGGCCCCCATAGGACCTTGCCCTCAACTTGGATCATCAATGGTAGACAATGTTCCATCCTCCTATCGGAGGATGGACAACATATTCTATGCTACACCTGAGGAAGACGGGTTGATACTGGGGCAGCATGGAATGTTCCTACTCATGACCACAGAATGTGAGCTCAGATCTAGAGGGATGCAGAGGTCACACAGGCTCCTAAGTTAATTATGGGCCCCAGATCACATCAAATTGAGGAGGTTTAGAGTCAACAATATTTATACCCCTTTCCCATATTAGGGAGCTACTTTCTTCCCTGACCCAACTTTCTGGTCCTTTTCCCTGCCATGACATCATTTCCCCAGACAATAACTTGGATCCACCCGCATATCAGATTTCAGGCTCAGGCAAAAACAAACAAACAAACAACAAACAAAAAAACTAGTATAGCTACAGGCCCTTTGAAATACAACTAAAATATGCCTACTAGCTATCTACAAAATGGAGGACCCCCCAACACTTCATCTGCATTATTCCAGCCTTTAGGTCCATGATTGTTCAACAATTTGTTTGGCTTTGTATGTTAACTCTCTTTTCAACCACCAGGTTCCAGATGCTAGCAGGATGTGACCAGACTTCCCTGGACAGACAACCTCACCAATGTGCCTTGGAACTCTGCTTCCCCAGAGCCCTTCCCCACTAGGGAAAGAGAGAGACAGGCTGGGAGTATGGATCGACCTGTGCCCAGGTTCAGCTGGGAAGCAATTACAATAGCCAGACCATAACCTTCTGCATCCCACAATGATCTTGGGTCCATACTCCCAGAGGGTTAAAGAATAGGAAAGCTATCAGGGGCGGGGATAGGATATGGAGGTCTGGTAGTGGGAATTGTGAGAAGTTGTACCCCTCTTATCCTATGATTTTTGTCAATGTTTCCTTTTGATAGTTAAATTTTTTAATTATATAAGCTTTATTATCCTTATACTAGACATCTATATGCATTATATAAGCATTATTATCCTTATAATAGAAATATATATGCATTATATAAGCTTTATTATCATTATACTAAACATCTATATGCATTATATAAGCTTTATTATCATTATACTAAACATCTATATGTATTATATAAGCTTTATTATCATTATACTAGACATGTATATGCAAGAAATAAGTCATTAGTCTTACATTATAATTAAATGTCAGTTTGAATCTAGGTAAATACTAGTGGCTGTACCTAGAGGTTTATTTACTTGGCTAGTATTCCATTGTTCTTATTTAAGAATTAATGGCGTATAGAATATCAGGAAGATTTTCTCTCTTTCTCATAATATACACATTTTATGTCTCCTTAATTTTTTCTTAGCTACATTATTGCAAGCATAGGATTAATGTGATTTAAAAATATTTAATTATTCCCTTTTGTTGGCCTTGTTGTTTTACTGTTGTAGTTATTATTGATGCCATTGTTGGACAGGACAGAGAAAAATGGAGAGAGGAAGGGAAGACAGAGAGGGGAAGAGAAAGATAGACACCCACAGAGCTGCTTCACTGCTTGTGAATTGACTCCTCTGCAGGTGAGGAGTCAGGGGCTCAAACCTGGATCCTTATGCTGGTCCTTGTGCTTTGCGCCACCTGCGCTTAACCCTCTGCACTACCGCCTGACTCCATAGGATTAATGTGATTTTTACAGTGTCTTTTATTTGTCAGTTTCTTAATTGTTTTGCATTTAAAACACAGCGATTCTTGGATAGTATAAGAATTATGCCAAAGTATTTGTATTTTGCTAATTATTAAATATATATAAAACCCTCATACTGCAAATGGTCAAATTGTCAGACAATGGGAAAAGTAAATCTTAAAATTAGTCTTTAATAAGTGAATTAAGTAATCTGTGTTGTAGAATATTCCAAGAAGTATTTTTCAAAGAATAGTTACACTCAGAAGTATTTAAAGTTTTTACGGTTTCCCAATAAATATTTATAGAAAATATAATTTAGAAAACAACTAAAATTCTTACAGTCCTTAGTTTGTAAGATTTTTGTAATATTTTATATTCACTAGCACTTGCAAATTATGAAACATATTCATAAGTCATTTCTTTTAAATATGAAATAATCTACACTATATGCCATTAAAATAACTGGACTAAAATTTTCAAAATGTAATAATTTAAATTTAACTTAGTAGCATATAAAATAAACATATATACCTATTTTACCTTCACATCTTTTCATTACCTTTTATCACTGAACAAATATTTTAGATTTAGTGAAGTGAGAAAGCTTACATATGGAAGTGTTAATGACCCATAAATTGGTCCATTAGTAGTGGTTTATAGCCTTGGCAAACAAATAAACTGATACAATATAAAATGGTTTGAGTTTATTTGATCAAAAATTGATTTAAATCTATCAGTGCTATGTTAGAAGTGCTTACAGACTTAGCTGATGAGAGCCAGGGACAGAATTATGCAAGAGAAGGTGGGAGTTGTATATTTTCTATCACAGAGACATAGGACACTCTGACAACATGTGAGGACAACTGCCCTGTGAATAAGTTTTTTTCTCCAACAAAGTGGTTTGCGGGAAAAAGGAAAAGGTGTGGAAACAAAGATAATATTTACCTTAAAACTTAGATGATTTTTTTTAATTAGTTCTCCTCAAGAGTTTGATTTGATGACCATGAGACATTAATTATGTAGACTTTTGTCTACATCTATAGGTCACTATGGCATTTGACAAGAGCCTTATTTCAAAAAAGTGAGTCACCAAATTCTGAATGTTTCTTACCATTGCATTCTAAGAATCTAAAGAATCACATACTGTTACCAAGTCAAATGATGTGAATAGATATTTTTCTCTTCTTTCTCTCTTTCTTCTTTTCTTTCTTTTTTTTTTTTGTCTTTCTTCCTTTTACTTTTTAAATTTTGTATTTATAAAAAGGAAACACTGACAAAAAACTGTAGGATAAGAGGTGTACAATTCCACACAATTCCCACCACCAGAACTCTATATCCCATCCCCTCCCCTGATACCTCTCTTATTCTTTATCCCTCGGGGAGTATGGGCCCAAGGTCATTATGGGATGCAGAAGGTGGAAGGTCTGGCTTTTGTAATTGCTTCCCCGCTGAACATGGGCGTATATAGGTTGATCCATATTCCTATCCTGTCTCTCTCTTTCCCTAGTCTGTCTTAAGTATGCTGAGGTGGTACTCGTTGCACTGACCAGGTTGGGATCAGCAGATGCAATATCATTTGGTCTCTGTTATTTTTTTTATTTTAATTTATTTATAAAAAGGAAACATTGACAAAACCATAGGATTAGAGGCTGAACATGGAAATTGGCAGATTGATGGGATTTACAGTCAACAATATTTATACACCTTTCCCATATTTGGGAGTTACTCTCTTCTCTGATCCAGCTTTTTGGTGGGGGAATTTCTGGGAAGAAGCAACTGGTTCTTAAGAATATCTTTCCAGGGGCCCCAGTTAAGCACACATAGTGCAGAACGCAAGGACCAGTGCATGGATGGAGCCCCCAGCTCCCCATGTGCATGGTCACTTACAAATAGTGAAGAAGGTCTACAGCTGTCTTGTCTTTCTTTCCCCCTCTGTCTTCCCCTCCTTTCTTGATTTCTCTCTGTTCTATCTATTGGCAGCAACAACAACCATGTCAACAACAATGGGAAAGATATGGCCTCCAGGAGCAGTGGATTCATAGTGCAGGCACCGAGACCCAGTGATAACCCTAGAGGCAAAAAAAAAAAAAAAAAAAAAAAAACTTCCTTGGGATCCTGGTGTGTAATGGTAGAAAAGTACCTGTGGGTAAGAGTGCTTTGCAGACACCCTTCATGGGGAGATGAGAAATTGCTACCCAGGTGTTAACAACTATATTGTAAACTATTAACCCCCTCCCATAAAGTGATGGTGGGGAGGAGCATGCGAGGGGAGAATAACTTCAGGACTTAAAAAGTGGTACCTCCCCCCCCCCCCCCCCCCCCCCCCCGTCTGCTGGGGCCTTGTCCCAAACAATAGACATGACGGGCCTAGAACTGAATAAATCCCACTCCATTGTTACTGGTCATCTCTTTCAGGAACATACAGCAACTGACAATGACTTAAACATAATCCCCACAAATGTCCTTTTAGAAATTACAGTGCTCTTGTGGTCCAGGAGGTGGCGCAGTGGCTAAGGCACTAGACTCTCAAGCATGAGGTCCTGAGTTCAATCCCTGGCAGCACATGTACCAGAGTGATGTCTGGTTCTCTCTCTCTCTCCCCTATCTTTCTCATAAATAAATAAATAAAATCTTTAAAAAAAAAAGAAATTACAGTGCTCTTAAATAATAACTTGGCCAACCACGGAGTTATAGGTATGAACATGAGAAGCTCTGGAAACAAGAAAAAAAAAATACAGATCGTTGTACAAAGTGTAGACCACCATACCTGTTGGGATAATTTACATAATTGATTTTGTCCTTGGGTTGACAAATCTGTTTTAAATTTGACACATTTGCCACGTGTTGAGTATTTAAAAATTTACAAATACTCCCCATGCATAGATATAATTGATTCAAATTTTTGGAGCATTGATAGTATTGTGGTAATATGGCACTTTTAAATATTCTTCTATTTTACACCATATCAAATTAGTAATCAACTGGAATATTCTGAAAGAGATTTTCATATTTTTGATAGAAGCTACTTTACTTTTCATATTAAATTTAAATCACATTCACTGTATGTGAATTTGCTTACATTTTGTGTCTATGTACGTATGTATGCATACATTTTTTATATATAAGAACATGTGTTTGCTAGCTGAGTCAAACATTTGCTTTACTTCTGAACTTGAGTAAGTATGGAAACTGTATGATTGGACATAAAATTAGCAGAAGCACATTTTACCATGCAAAATCCATCAAAAAGAAAACTGTTAAAGTTAGATTGTAAAATATATACTACTGTCCAAGATACCACAATTGAACCAAATGTATTTGTGGAAACAAATACAATCTTGCTGTGGTCTAGAATAGTGTTCTGAATTGTTTTTTCAACAATGATATTATATATTTCTCAAAAAGTTCCTAGGGAAATAGATATGTTCCACGTTATTGTAAAATAGGAAATTAAGATCTAGAAATAAAGAATAGGATCGATGTTTTCAGTTTGGGAAGTCAAACTGCTCAAAACACCTAGCTAGTATGAACAAGAATCTATATTTCTTTTTGAAATCTCACAATAACATAACTAAAAATATCAAAGTATAAGATATATTTATGGGGCTGGGCACTGGAACACCCAACATAACATATTCATTAACAAACTCAAGGACCTAGGTTCAAGCCTCTGCTCCACACCTGCAAGAGGGAAGCTTCACAAGCAGTGAATAAATGCTACATGACTCCCTCTCTCTCTCTCTCCCACTTTTTAGCTCTATCTTCTCCTCCCTTTCAGTTTCACTCTATCAAATAATAAAAGGAAAAGGCAGCTAGAAGTTGTGGATTCATCATGCAGGCATTAACCCCCCCCCCCGTAATAATACTGATGGAAGAAAAAGAGAAATGAAAAATAAAAATTTTTGCAATACTAAGATGTTGTGGAATGAACGCAGGATAATGACACTCCACGATCTATGGAGTACTGAGTACATTGTACATCTGTACATATGATTGTGTACATCTCCCCATTTACAAAGGTCAATTCCATATCTGTGAGTATGTTAGGAATTAAAATAAGGGCTTCACACATGGAGGGAATATAGTATGTACATAGTAAAAATGTTAGTTATCTATTAAAAGTTATGAAACTAGTCTTCTTTATCTCAACTAAGATGGAACTTGAAGAAATCATATTGAGTGGGATCAGCCAGAGGAGAAGATCATACACGAGATAGTGTAACTTGCAGATAGAAATTAAGAAATAAGGTGAAAGGGGCCAGGAAGTGGCACACCTGGTTAAGAGCTCACACTACAGTGGTCAAGGACCCAGGTTTAAGCCCCTGCGCCCCACCTGCAGGGTGAAAGCTTCATGAGTGGTGAAGTAGGACTGCTTGTGTCTCTGTATCTCTCTCGCTATCTAGCATCTCTCTCCTCAAATCCTCTCTGTCTCCATACAATAATAAATAAACAAATATCAAAATTTAAAAAAAATGAGAGAAAGGGGAAAAAAGTTGAAACTTAGATTAGGTTGGTGGGGGAGAGCGGTGGCAGGGAAGAAGCAGAGGTCAAGGAGAAAGCCCTGAGAAGGTACTGAGGAAACGATGAATTGATAGAGGAACTGTTTCCTATTAGTATAGATGTTAGTATATGTTTGCAAGTTAGTTCAAAATCAGAGTTTGCAATAGACCTTCTTGATTGTAGCAAAAGCCTAATTTTATATAAAAAAATTCTCAACAAGTGCAGTACCACCCCCTAGAGGTTATTTAATTTTTTTACATTCCATTGCTATTGAGGTGATAATACTTAAAATTGATGAAAGAGTGCTAAATTTGTTAGCTAGTCTGAAATCTGATACATTTTTAAAATTCTTTGTCACATTCAACACAAAGTTTCTTTTTTTATTATTTTACCAGAGCACTGCTCAGCTCTGGCTTGTGGTGTGGGGGATTGAACCTGGGACTTCAGTGCCTCAGTAATGAGAGTCTCTTTGCATAACCATTCTGCTATCTACCCCCACCCAACACAAAGTTTCAAACATCCCACTAATGAGTAATGAAGATTATAAAAAACCATTAAACTATGGTCACCATACAGCTCCATTTTTCATGTAAATACTGATATTTTAGCAGAATTTTAATGAACAAAATACTTTCCAATTTGAATAACAATTGTTTAACTTGAAGAGAAATCGTAATTTGTATTTTGAAATTTACCAACAATTATCCAACATTTTGAAAAAGTATTTTTAATATGCAATAAAGCATAGCAATCAGTCTGCCTTTGTAGCTATCCCATTCTGAAGAATTCATCTATATGCAGATAAATTTGACTACTTAGAAAAAATGGACACATTTTTATAGTCATAACAACTGCCAACCTTGACACAAGAAGAAGAAGATAAATTTAATAGGTAACACTAGTACAGAAATTGAAATAGTGATCACAAGCCTTCCCAACACAAGAGCCCAGGTCCAGATGACTACACTAATGAATTCTATAAAGCATTCAAAGAACTCACCCATTCTTCTAATAAATGGAAGAGGAGATGCTTCCAAACAGATTCTATGAATCTAATATCACTCTGATCCCCAAAATGGGAAAGGTTCCAATAAGGAAGAAAGAAAGAAAGAAAGAAAGAAAGAAAGAAAGAAAGAAAGAAAGAAAGAAAGAAAGAAAGGGAGGGAGGAAGGAAGGAAGGAAGGAAGGAAGGAAGGAAGAAAGGAAGGAAGGAAGGAAGAAGGAAAGAAACAAAGAAAGGAAACTTTAAACCTTTATCCTTAATCAACATTGATGCAAAGATCCTCCACAAAATCTTAGATAATCAAAACATATTAAGAGAATAATCCACAAAGACCAAGGGGAATTCATTCCTGGGAAACAGGGATGGTTCAATACTTGTATATCAAACAGTGTAAACTATCATACGAACAAAAAAGAAACAATTTTTTTAAAAGTTATTTCTTTTACACATGGAGGACTTTTGGTAGATATAATGTCTTCTTTTTTTCACTCGGGCTCCACTTCTGTATGCTGTTTTTGTTTGTGTGTTTTTCTTTTTTCTTTTCTTTTTTTTTTTTTTGTATAGAGAGATAAGAAGGAGAGGGACTGTGGGAGGAAGAGGGAGAAATGAACTCATAGAACCCAAGATTTCTTCAGTACAGTAATAGCTGGACCTCAAACTGGGCTACACACATGGTGAAACAATTGTGTGAGTTATTTTGCCTAGTCAGATACAAAATTATTATGATTAAAATTTAGTAAATGCAAACAGCTGCATTGCCATTGACTTAGACATATATTTTGGGAAAGGGAAACTCGGGTGTGTGTGTGTGAGTGTGTGTGTGTATATGTATGTTTTCCCATTTGATGGGTTTGCCAAGGAACAGGGAAAAATTCTCCCACTACGTAGAATTCCTCTGGAGTTACTCAAACAAACACATTAACATTAGATATTTATCTCAATGTTCTCCTTAGAGATTTCTTTCCTTGTTTAATAGACACTTAATTTGTCCAGGACTGGTAATAGTGGATCTGGTACTGCACTCATGTCACCATGTGAGAAGACCAGGCTTCAAGTTCCTGTTCCCCACCACCAGGAGGGAAGTTTCAAGTGTAGTGGAACAGTACTTTAGGTATCTCTCATTTTCTCTCTTTATGCCTCTCTTAATCTCTTTAACTCACTATCAAAACAGAAAAGAAAAGGAAATGGCTACCAGGAGCTATGAAGTTGCGCAGGCACCAAATTGTAGCAGCAACCATGATGGAAAAACAAACAAACAAACAAACAAGTAAATGAGGAACCAGATGGTGACACATCCCATTGAGTGCACAACACCATTGAGTGCAATACATCCCATTGAGTGAGCAAGAATCCAGGTTAAAGTCCCCAGCACTCACCTGCAGGCAGCAAACTTTACTAGCAAGTGATGAAGCAATAGTACAGGTGTCTCTTTTTTATCTCTCAGACTATCTCCTTTTCCCTCTCAATTTCTCTCTGATTTCTCAAATATAAAAAAGAAAAAGGAAACAAATGGTTACAAGGAGTGGTAAGTTTATTGTGCACCAACTCCTAGCAATAACCTCAGTGGCAATACAAAATAAAAAGTAAATATGTAAATAAATAAAACTTCATTGGTCTTTCATGAATGAGGATAAATAAATATTGCAAATGTTATTTTTTAAATATTTTAATTTATTTATTACTGCATAGAGACAAAGAGAAATTGAGTGGGGAAGGGAAGATAGAGGAGAGAGACACCTGCAGCCCTGCTTCACCACTCATGAAGCTTTCCCCTTGAAGATAGATAGGGACCAGGGGCCTGAACCTTGGTCTTGTGCACTGTAATGTGTGTGCTTAACCAGGGGCACCACCACCTGACCCCAATTTTATTTGCCGATAATTATTTCCTGGGAATTATTGTTTATCTAATGCTGATGGTTTTTCTTTGTTTAATTATTATTTATCTAGTGCTGATGGTTTTTCTTTGTTTAGGGTTCTTCTCTTTTTATTTTTCTTAATTTTCTTTATCTACACTAAATTCAATGCAGTTCTCTTTGGATCTCTGCCTTCCTTAAATATATTAATCACAGGAATATTGAAATGTTTATTGCAATCCCAGAGTCTAGAAGACTTTAATCCACTGTTTGAGAGCATTTCTTTTATCTGTGCCCTAATACTGTGATGCTGTGACGAGTAGAAGATATGAAAATTTCATTTTCTTAGTATGTACCTTTTATAGAGAACCTCTCAGACTTCAGTATGCAACTTTAATTACCACATACCTCTTGTACATTTGTTTTTTGGAAAGAGAAAGGAGATGTTTGAATGATGAACACCATTCTGACTCACGAAAATCTACATCGTGGCATAGTGGGATGACTGCCAAGTTTCCTATTGAAGACATCCTTCTTTCTTACAAAGATCCAAACAGTGGCAAAGATGATGCAGTATGCACTTATGTGACCAAGTTTTCTTTGTTTGAAGATAAAATGTATACGGACAACTGAGTGTGTATTTCATACCCATTCAACCAAATTGTAGTTGTTAAAAAAAAATTCCTGTATTTTGACAATAACTTTGCTATGACTTAATTCTTAGCATAGGAAATATTTATTGTCAACGATATATAGGAAATAAGATGTCAGGATGGCGGAGCAGTCTAAGGTTCTGTGTTCAGGAAATAAGAAGACATTTAGTAGATCATTATGAGGGCCTGGGAGTGGGCCACCGTTGTTCACATTCTGTTACATGCATCGATTTTTTTTTAATTAGGGGCTGGGTGGTCGTGTAAGCACATAGGGTACTAAGCGCTAATAGTACAAATCCTACATAATACTAAGTGCAAACAGTACTAAGAGCAAGGACCTGATTACAGTCCCACTCCCCACATGCAGCCAGGAAGCTTCAGGAATGCATTGGATCGACCTTCTCATGGTGCATCCCGTGAGTACCGATTCATTGGGGAAACTGAAGATCCTTCCTAGCCGACTGAATCCACATGGATCCCAGTCACTTTGAAAGCCAGCAACAAGCAGCTCCTGACAGCTTTCAACCTGACGCTGTTGACTGGCTACGGAAGAAGGGCGAACGCTAGAAGAAGAAGGAGCAATGAAATAGGTCTGCCGGTGTCTTTCTCTCTCCCTTTCTATTTCCACTGCCCCTCTCAGTTTCTCTCATTTTATTTTATTTTATTTTTTAAATTTATGTATTATTAGATAGAGACAAAACTTGCGAGAGGAGGGGGAGATAGGGAAAGACACAGAGAGACATCTGCAGCCCTGCTTCGCTACTCCTGAAGCTTTCTCCCTGCAGGTGAGGACCAGGGGCTAAAACATGGGTCCTTGTGCACTGTAGTGTGTATACTTAACCAGGTGTGCCACCACCCAGCCCCAGTTTCTCTCATTTTAATGAATTAAGTAAATAAATAAATAAAAGCTGCTCAGAGCAGTAGATTTCTAGTGCTGGAACCAATCCCCAGACATAACCCTGGAAGCAAATGTGTATATCATAATTGCATTGGGTAAGATCCTGACATTTAAGAAACAAGTCTGGAAAAGAAAAACTGAAACTTGGACTGAGTGTGGTGTATTGTAGCAAAGCAAAGGCCTCTGGATGAGAGTGAAAAGAGGAGTGAATACTGGGTATTCTGAACAAACAGTGAAAGGGAAATGTGTGGTGTGTGTGTGTGTGTGTGTGTGTGTGTGTGTGTGTGTGTGTGTGTGTGTGTGTGTTGGTTCTCATTTGGTGAGTTTTCTGGGGAACCAGAGACACCTATGAAGGGAAGATGGGAAACTCTACGTGTATTGATTTTTTAATTACCCTGCTTGATTGAGGAGTTATTCATGTTAGTATGATAGTGACTCTGGCTGATGGGAAGGTGGGAGCAATTTGCCAATCACTAATTGCTTGCAAAGACACGGATAAACAGAATATACTTAAGGCAAGGACAAACAAAACCTAAATTATAATCAGTAAAGGGGTCCTGATAACACACTTTTGAAAGTAATATCAATTTAGAAGTTGAGGTAGCTCATCTAGTAGAGCTCACACACTTCAGTGCTTAAAGATCTAAGTTCAAGCTCCAATCTTCACCTGCAGGGAAGGCTTCACAAGTAGTTGAACAGTGCTTCTGGTGTTTCTCTCCCCCTCCACCCCTTCCCCTTCCCATTCTCAATTTCTTGTCATTCTGTAGCCAATATATAAAATTCAGGAGCTAAATTATGTCAATTTGAGATACTTTCTGAAATCTACTATGGTGGTTTTGACATCTCTAGACTTTTCAAAATCCACCAGGGTCATTTACTCTGAAAATTAACCTTACTTCCTCCATAAATGACCCTGGGAACTCTCTAGATTAAATTATTATATGCTAGCATACAAATCTTCAGTTTGGTATTAGTGGTGTATACCCCTGGCATTTTTTTCTATTTATTTAAGAAAGGATTAATTAACAAAACCATAGGGTAGGAGGGGTACAACTCCACACAATTCCCACCACCCAATCTCCATATCCCACCCCCTCCCCTGATAGCTTTCCCATTCTCTATCCCTCTGGGAGCATGGACCCGGGTCATTGTGGGTTGCAGAAGGTAGAAGGTCTGGCTTCTGTAATTGCTTCCCCGCTGAACATGGGTGTTGACTGGTCGGTCCATACTCCCAGTCTGCCTCTCTCTTTCCCTAGTAGGATGGGTCTCTGGGGAAGCGGAGCTCCAGGACACATTGGTGGGGTCTTCAGTACCCCTGGCATTTTCAAAGTCAATTTAACTGTATGGTTATATTGTTGACAATCCTGGTTAATGTATATTTCTTTTAATAAAACTTATTGCAAGTATATGTTATTGACTTCAGTCAGAAGAGCATTATCTCTAGCCAGATGAAGGTTGGCTTTTCTGATTTTAAACCTCTTAATGCACTCTATCACTGAGGATGTGGAGGTAATGACAGATTTTTTTTTCCCCCACACACAAACTGTAAGGCCTTTTGAGATGATCAGGTAAAGTTGTTTATAAGGCAATTTGATATACAGGGACTATAGCATGTGAAATGCTCATAAGAATTGTGGAGTTGAAAGATTTACTATATGTGTGGCAATCAAAGCTATAGAACTAAGGGCAAAAGTCTGTGATATAAAAATCTTCACCAGAGAGTCCGGCGGTTGGTAGCACAGCGGATTAAACGCATGCGGCACAAAGCACAAGGACTGGCAGAAGGATCCTGGTTGGAGCTCAGGGCTCCCCACCTGCAGGGAAGTCAATTCGCAAGCGGCGAAGCAGGTCTGCTGGTGTCTATCCTTCTCTCCCTTTCTCTGTCTTCCCCTCCTCTCTCCATTTCTCTCTGTCCTATCCAACAACGACAACATCAATAGCAACAATAAAACAAGGACAACAAAAGGGAAAACAAATAAATATAAAAAATTTTTAAATTGTCACCAATAAGCAGTTGGAAAGAGAAGCAATAGCAAGTGGTGTAATAAAATCAAAGAGAAAAGAGAACTTCAGAAAGAACCTATTTTCAACAAAGTAAGAAACTGAAGTAGGTCTGCAGGTGTCTCTTTTTGCCTGTGTGTGTATCTATCTATCTATCTATCTATCTATCTATCTATCTATCTATCTATCTATCTCCTCCTCCCTCAGTTTCTCACAGTCTATCCAATAAGACGGAAAATGACTTCCAGGAGCAGTGGATTTGTAGTGCCAGCACTGAGCCCAGGCGATAACCCTGGAGGCAAAAATCATCATCATCATCATCATCTGAACAAAACACAAAAAATCAAACTGTGTGTAAGACTTGGGAGAACTATGGTTGTTATCTTTTGGAGGTGGGAGAGTCGGATAGAGAACTTTGGTGGTGGGTATGGTATAGAATTATATATTCTAATCTTATAACCTTATAATCTTATATTATTATTAACATATAAAAATGTTTAATGAAATAAAATAAAACTTGACCCTTTGACATAGCAACATTTATCTGCAAAATTTATCGTCTTTTCTATAATTGCTACACTCTGAATTCCTACAATAATCATAAGTAGCAAAATAAAAGTAAATACATGATCATTTCCAAACCAGTAAAATCTTTGTATTAGTATTATTCTTAAGAATTAAAATCTAGAGAAGCTGGGTTGAGATGCATGTGGTAGAGTGAATACTGTGCAGGAAGCTGAGGGTTCAAGCTAATGCTCTTTTAATGTACAATAATAGTGTGCATTTGCTATGCTTAACATTTTGAAAGGTATGTTTATATTAAGAGGGCAATAAGCTGTGCATGAGATAGCAATCTCCACTTTCCCATTAGTTACCTGTTTTTAAAATCATCCCTACCACCATGATAGAAATTCATTTTATTGACCTTACCTAGTTGTGAACTCACTATCAATAATTGAGCCCTTCCATCTCTCTAAAGTACCAAAGAGATTCTGAGCAACATACACTTTAAAAATTTCAAAAAATCAATTTCTTTTCATGACAGATACTAATAGCTTCCACCCATCCTTTCAAGGTGCATGTATTTCTGCCAACACAGGGAGTGAGAGGAAAACTGACAGAATGGTGTCAGGTCAGCGAATATTTTTGTGCTTAACTTGAAATAGCAACTTCAAGTCTTGAATGCCCTGGCATTCTTCCTTTTGTTCTATACACACTGTAAACACATAGTAGCACATATGGCATTCTGTAAAACAGCTCCAGGAAATTTTAGAAACATAATTTAGAAAATACTTTCTAAAGTTAGTAAGAATATAAAAGTAATCTTATTGGAACATATTTTTATCAACTTCCCTAAGATTTGTATACTTTAGTATTTTAAAGTTGAGTTTCTTTCTTCTTCATCATCCTTCTTGGTTTATAACTATCATTTAGTTTTCACTGGGGCTCAGTACCAGCAATATGAATCTTCTGCTCCCAGTGGCCATCTTTCTTTCTTTCTTTCTCTTTCTTTCTTTCTTTCTTTCTTTCTTTCTTTCTTTCTTTCTTTCTTTCTTTCTCTTCCTTCCTTCCTTCCTTCCTTCCTTCCTTCCTTCCTTCCTTCCTTCCTTCCTTTCTTTCTTTCTTTCTTTCTTTCTTTCTTCTTTCTTGCCTCCCTTCCTCCTTCCTTCCTTCCTTCTTTCCTTCCTTTCTTTCTCTTTTTTATTTTTATTTTTTTATTTTCTCTGATAGGATAGAGAGGACTTGAGAGGGGTACGTAGAGGGGGAAGAAAAAAATGACAGACACAAGAAGACCTGCTTCATCTCTCATGAAGTGTCCCTCCCTGAAGGTGGAGAGCAGAGACTTGAAGTAGGGGCTTGTGCTGGTAATATGTGCACTCAACCAGGTATGTCATTGCCTGCCCTCTTAATTTAGTATTCTAAATGTAATAGTTTGTTTTTTAAACTATTACTCATTTGCTAACCTTATTATGAACTTTTTCTTAGTACTGGAAGTTAATATTGTTGACATAAAGTTATTATAAACCTATAAATACCAATCAAGACCATTTTAGGTTACAGAACATTTAACCTAGTTCCTCTGTAAGACAGGTCATATCCATATTTGATTTTCAATATATTTTATTTATATAATCATAACAACATTCTTATATTCTTATATGTGAAAATGTAAACACAGTTGATTTAAACTCAGAATGCCAGCATGTTTATCTGCTTTCAGCTGTTTCTTTATTTGGCTCAGGCTACTTAGATTTTTGACTATACAAAAACCTTAAATCTTGAGCTCCTTCCTATTCTCAATATGCCTTTGATCCCCCATGCACCCTTATTCTGTCTAGATTCCATGACGGATCACAAAAGTAAGACTAAAAAAATACGCTTTTTCTTATTGTCTGCTTAGATGTAACAGAGAAACTATCATTTAGTCTTCAGATTAGTGCAAATACCAATGTTCCTGTTGGACATAGAATTTCTCACTCAGTGCTATATGTTTTTATTTTTAATGCACATTTCTTTTGTTGTGCAGAAAGTTTTGTTTTTACTGTTCTCTATCTTGTTTATTTTTGGTTCTCTGGTCACTGAAGTTCAGTCCTCAAATAGGCCCGATGGTCAATTTGATATCCCTACTAAGTATCAAGAAGTATATCAACCAAAACAAATGAACAAAAAAGAATGCAAAAAATAAGTATGTCATTTATGTTTGCCTCTATGTATTTTACGGTATCACTTCTTACCTTCAAGTTTTAATTTCTTTTGTATTATTTTTATGTTATTAGGTGGTTTATTTTCATTCATTTGTATGTGACTGTTCAGTTTTTCCAACCCCCTTTATTAAGATGTCCCTTGTACTATTATAGGATTTTGACTCCTTTTCTATAAATTACATTTTACTGTATTGTTACTTTATTTGTGGTCTCCCAATATGTGACTGGATCAATGTATTTATTTGACTGTCTTTATTACAATGATATACTGTTTTAATTACTATTGCTCTATGCTATAGTTTGAATTTAAGGAGTATGATATTTTCATTTTTGCTGTCTCAGTAATGCTTAGATTGTTTGCTTTCTATTTGAGACATTTGTAGTTCCATGTACATTTTGTGATTTTTTTGTTCTACTTCTTTAAACAACTTTATTGGATTTTGTTAGAGATTTTGTTGAATCTGTATATTGTCTTTGGTAACAGCCATCCTAGTAATGTTTATTTTCCCAGTGTCTGGATATCTTGAGACTTCTTTTTTGTTACCAGTAGATCTTTTTTGTGTGTATACACTTATTTAATATTAATTTTCCATGATGTGTTTATGAATGAGATTGTTTTTCTGATTTCTCACTGTGATAATTTATTATTTTGTATATAGATGACTTCTAAAATGTTAAGGGTGTACCTATAAACATTAAAACATTACTGAGAAATCAGCCTTCAGTTTCAAATAAGACTTTATCATGCGTATCTTATTGTTATTCTGTTCCTGGATTTTGAAGAAATCAGGTGGCTTTCCCTCATTCACAGCTGATGGCACCGTCTATGTTCTGATACTCAGTCCCTGCTCCTATCAACACTAATTCTGGTTCACACTTGCAACGGTTTTATATTTGTTAGATTTTCCCACAGAGTATGGAGACATCTGACTATGTAGTCTCAAAAATAAATATGCATTTGGAAAGTGTGAAAAATATACCTTTTGACAACAAAAATGCTGTAAATCAACATTTCCTCAACAAAGGGACATTAGGATAAAAAATAAAACAAAATGAATACACACATAAAATCATTATAAATTATATTATAAAACCATAACAGAAATCATATTTAAAATGCTCTTTAAACATTGCCTTCTTCTCCTTTTTTTCTTTTCTGGTGTTTTGAAAGAAAATTATATATATTTTTTATTTATTCTGTTTTAGTCTGACATTCTCCCTTAATTTACTCCAAACAGAACTATTGTCTAAGCCGTGGCATGGGTGGTTCAGTGGTAGAATTCTTGCCTGCCAGAACTATTGTCTAAGAACATAGTGATAAGTCCCAAATCCAGTTATCTCTTCATAATCTTCATTTTATTGGACTTCTCTAATATTCTTGAGGCTTTTTCCTATTATCTGCCATGTTGATATGTGTATATGCAAATGTATACATATATATTTTGCTATATAAGATTACCCTCTACTGCAATTTCTTCCTTTTTTAAAGATTCGGACTATTATTTTTTCAAACCCCTTTATTACTTACACTTCTGAGTCCAGTTACCTCAGGTTAATGACTTTAATCTATGTTCATTAGAGCATAACATTAAGCAGGTATTTAATATGATGATGTTTAGAGGTGAATTGCTTTAAGTTGATAAATTAAGGTATCTATTACATACAATATCTTTTCCTGAATGCCTCATCATAAAATGCTTTTTTAAATAAGGAAAAATTAAAATACAAAATTTAGCATAACAGTTATTCAGATGGCAAGATAGACTGATATCATAGAACAAAACTACTGGTTAATACAAAAAATAGAAAAAAATATAGAAAAATAAAGTTACTTTTCATGATGCTAAAGTATACTGTAGATTTAAAAAGCAGTGTGTGCAGAGTATTTCATTTTTGGAACTATGGGTGAAATTTATCTATTATAGAAAATACTGCCATCCACAAGAAACTTTTACACTTTCCTCTTTTACATAGAGTCACTTCTCTGAGTCTAATCTGAAAATACTACATAATGGGATTTTCCATTCAAATAAAATTTTTAAATGACCCTTTATTTATACTTGACATTCCCTACTTTTAGAGTTAACAACAATATTTCTAGGGTAGTCTAGAAACAGTTCAAAGCTTAATTTTCCTCTTCCTCTTTAATGAAATATGTCAACTTGTACATTTTTTAAACTCAATAATTCAAATAGATATTCAATTTATTTTAAAAATATTTTATTTTTATTGGGTAAAGACAGAAAAATCAAGCAGATGTGGGGAGATAGAGTGGAACACACACACACACACACACACACACACACACACACACACACACAACTACTTCACCATTTGTTAAGCATCTCTCTGCGAGTGGGACTTAGTCTTTTTTTTTTTAGTGATTTAATATTGATCTCAGAACTTTAAGATAACAGAGTACAACTCTACACCATTTCCACCCCCAGAATTCTGAATCACCAATCCCTCCATTGTAAACTACAGAAGTTCTCTTAAGGTTATAGATATGTTAAGTATTATTTCTTTTGTCTATATTTGTATATATTTGCCATTCTCCCATCCTATGCTGTCATCTTTTCCTTTCCAAATCACACATATATCTATTACTACATCCAAATGTCCCTCCTTCTTCTCTTCTTTTTGAGTCCTGATGGAGTTGTAGCTCAGAGCCCTCTGGTCATCTTCCCTCTATAATTTCTCCCCCACTGGGAGGGAATCATAGTCTTAAATCCAAGTTCTTCAGTATTATAACATTTGCACTCCAATGGGTGCACCATACTTGGCCCCAAATTTCTTTCTTTCTCCTTTCTTTCCTTCTTTCTCTCCATCTCCTCCCCCTTTGTTTCTCTCCCTCTTTTTTTTCCCCCTCTAGGGTTATTACTGGGGATTGGTGCCTGAACTATGAATCCACTGCTCCTGGAAGCGACTTTTTTTTTTTCATTGTATTGAATACGACAGAGAGAAATTGAGTGGGGGAGGGAAAGATAGAGAGGGAAAGAGGAAGATAGATGCATGCAGACCTGCTTCACCATTTGTGAAGCCATTTCCCCACCCCTCGCCTTGCAGGTGGTGAGCCAGAGGCTTGAGCCCAGATACTTGATCTTTTAAGTATGTGTGCTTAACATGGTGTGCCACCACCTGACCCTCAGATTTCTTCCTTTATATAAGGTACATTTTATTTATATCAAATGAATTAGAGGAAGAGTTTCTGATGAGAGGAAGAGAAGTTAGAACAACACTCTGATATGTGTGATACGTGGAATTGCACCAGGAACCTGAGCTCTATCAAATAAGCTATTTCTTCAGCTACTTGACTTTACTTTATGTGACAAATAAATGACACATATGTTAACAAACTGATAGTCTATACTGCAGATCTGATTACAGAAGGAGGAGTGGTTTAAAAAGTGGGATATAGAGATTGGGTGGTGGGAATTGTGTGGAGTTGTACCCCTCGTACCCTATGGTTTTGTTAATTTATCCTTTCTTAAATAAAAAAAAAGTGGGTATTACAGTGGTCTACAGTGGAGAGAGAGTAGCATCTTTAGCAAAGGATGAGGTATCATAACATATTTTAGGGACATATAAAATACTATCCTGTAAATGGAATTAAACTGTTGATCTTATTAGAATACAAATGTTTTGACTCATGTTGACAGCTGGGCAAAATAAATTCATGTTACATGAATCTTTCTTGTAATTTAATTGATATTTCAAATTTTGCTACATTGAACTTGGATTGCTAGTCAAAAAATTTACCCTCAGACTTTAATTACTCTGCCAAGTGTAAGACCTTTCACATGACCTAATGATGTAATAGAGACTGACATTACTGTAGTCTACATATAAAGGATTATGAATGAAAGAAAATCTTGGTTTTCTCTTAACACTTTTTACTTAGTGTATTGGGTCTGCTAGACTTTTCATTATGGGGAACCTATTTGTCATTGCTTGTCATTCTGTGACAGAGTAATTTAATCTGTAATCAAATAAGCCTGGAAGTCATTTTTATTTATGTATAAAATGGATAAAATACTGAAGGGATGGGAGAATGAAAAGCTACACACTTTAGTTTGTGGTTGTTAAGAGAAAAAATTCTTGCATGTATCTAGTCTTTTATATTATTCATGTCTTTAGATAAATCTTGCTATATTCATTGTCAGCAGAAAATTCCACCATCTTTCTAAGTCAGATGTCTCTTTCTTCATGTCAATCTTGCTAAATGATGTATTTTCCTCTGCAAATTCCTTTAGGAAAAAACACAGTCAAAAATGAAAACCACAGAACATCATGGAAAAATGTACACACTTTTTTTAGAGTTTACCTTTGTTTTCTCATAAAATTTATCACTGACTTTTAGTTAAACTTTCAAAGAGATGAAATCTTCAAATGATAATCAAAAGTACTGACATTTATTACTGAACTTTCTTTTAGATTGTACTGGCAGTATAAGACTTCTTTATATCAGAATGTTTCTATTTATTCCATACTCATTGTATTTTATGGAATATATATCTTCTTTTTCCCAAATAACCTTATTGGGGGATAATGATATACACACATATGATAATATATTATATATTATACCATATGTTGACACATATGGTAATATATTCTCATATTCTTTATAAAGGAAAAAAAGCATTTTTAGAAAAAAATAATAAAAACTAAGTTATTTAAAAGTAAATGAAACATGCCTAAGAAAAATATGTATTTATAGAAAGAATGGCCTATTTCACTTACTTTTGTCTTTAAATGTTAAACAAACAAAAAACAAAACCAACCCTCAAACTACATGTATTTACTAAGAGATAAAACAGAAATTAACCCCAGCAAAGTCAAAAACATTCTCATAAGTATATTCTATAACACCTTTGAATAATGATATTTTTCTACAATGTAAGTAATGAGCTTTTTGCTAATAATAATTCTCTGATTCTGTTACTAAGAATGTGCATGACCAGAAAAAAGAATAGCACAATAGTTCTCTTTGCTATGCATAAGCACTTATTTCTACTTTTAGATGATAGAAATGATGACCTTCCTTCGATTACAGGAATAAGTGTGAAAAGCAATAATAAGGGCAAAAGAATGGCATACTTTAATGATGACTCTTTAGTCACTATCAGGTCACTCCATCACCTGGGACCCTAGTCAGGGAGTCCTGGGATTCTTACACAGACATGATAGGCCTAGAACTCTAACAGATCCCTCTCACCACTGCCACTGGTCATCTCCATCAGGAACAACATAATGGACCCCTTTGTGGGCCCCTATAGGACCTTGCCCTCAATGTGGATCAACAATGGTAAGGAATCTTCCATTCTCCCAAGGGAAGTTGGACAACATACTCTACCTACTATATGAGGAAGATGGATCCTGAAATTAGTGCAGCCTGGAATGTTCCTAGCCATGACCACAGAATGTGAGCTTATACCTGCAGGGCTGTTGAGGTTACAAAAGCATCTGTGTTAAAAATGGGCCCCAGATCAAATAGATGGGATTTATAGTTAACAATATTTATATACTTTCCCCATATTTGGGAGTTACTCTCTTCCCTGATCCAGCTTTCTTGTCTTTTTCCCCACTATGATACCATCTCCCCAGACAATAACCTGGGACTACCTGCATATTAGTCGTCAGGCTTAGGTAAAAACTAGTAAAGTCGAGTTGCCTCTTAGGATATGCCTAAAATAGACCTACTAGCTATTTCCAAAATGGAGACTCTAAATCTTCTACAATATTATTGCCTTTAGTTTCATAATTAGTCAACAATTTGTTCTGCTTTATGTATTAACTCTTCTTTCAGCCACCAGGTTCCTGATGCTACCATGATGCCAACCAGACTTTCCTGGGCAGACAACCCCACCAGGTATCCTGGAGCCCCACCTCTCCAGAGCCCCGCCAAACTAGGGAAAGAGAGACAGGCTGGGAGTATGGATCCACCTGTCAAAGCCCAAGTTCAGCAAGGAAGCTATTACAGAAGCCAGATATTCCACCTTCTTCACCCCATAATGACCCTGAGTCCATACTCCCAGAGGCATAAAGAAAAGGGATGCCATCGAGGGAGGGGATTGGATATGAAGTTCTGGTGGTGGGAATTGTGTGGAATTGTACCTCTTTTATCCTATAGTCTTGTCAACATTTCCATTTTATAAGTAAAAAAAAACGTTTAAAAACTCTGAGATTTTTGGTTGACATAAGTCTCATAATTTGACATATTTGAGTGTAAGAAATCTATGTTATACAGGGAAATAACAGTAAATAAAACCTAATCATTTTATATACCAGGCCAAGATGCAATTTTACTCATGGAACAGCACAAAAACTCTCAATACACCAGAGATTTATTTACAGTTTGGGGGATACATAATATATAGTACCAAATTAAATATCACTGCCATCAAAAATCCAAATAATTCTTTACAAAAAATAACTCCCCCCCAAAAAAATAGAATTCAAATGGCACCACAAGACTGAATATTTAAAACTATCTTGGGAAAGAAAAAATAAAGCTGTGTCTTAGACCTCATAACTTTCAAATGCATTCTAAAGATATTTTGTTTTCAAACTTTATTGTCAGTTTTCTTCTAGTTTACAATTCATCATACTTATCTATTTTTATTACATATCCTGTCCAAATCAATCCATGTTATGGAATGATTAAATCTATATAAAGCACTATCTTCCATGTGTCTTTGGAAATACAATTTGCATCTGATAATATCATTTGTCTTTAGTTAAAATTTATCAAATATATAAATTAGATCCCAGTTCTTTTTTCCAGTTATTATATGAATAAATGGGAAAATCGAGCAGTGACCTAGTTATTCTATTATATGTATTACATATCTGTTTGATTCCCCCTTTTTCTTGTCTCACAATTAGACCTTCATCCATTTGCTTCCAATTCCTGGTATATAGAAGCAGCCTTTTAACAGAACTTCAGTATAGGGCTCTGTCTTTACACCATTAACTTGAAATAGAACCTGTGAATGTAAAAGATACTTGATGAAATAACAAACAATTTGGAATTTAGATTTTGTTCTGCAAGGGGAGGAAGGAGAAAATAAAAAAGAATATCAAGAAGAGGTGTAGCACCATTTGCAAACATGAGAATGCACACAGAATGTCATGATGTGCCTCTGATTACAATTCTGGCAGAGGATTGGGTGGTGCAAACAAACATCTCTCCTCTCTCTCTCTCTCTCTCTCTCTCTCTCTCTCTCCCAGTGCATGTAGAGTGCCAATGTTATGATTAAAATCTTACCTGTTTTCCTAGAAATATCCGTAATAGATTTTCTTCTCATGTAATATCTGTTTTACTATCAGGCACTAATGTAGCAAAAAAACAGAGGAACTAACTACAACCCTTTGTCCAGTGAAGAATCCAGCTGCCACTTGGGGCTTGTAGGAGAGAAATTAAGGGTTATTCTTGCTAGTGGGCCTAGACAGAGAGTTTTCTAGGCCAGGAACAAAGGCAAGAAATAGCTTTTATCATGGTTGCAGGGTGATAGAGCTAAACGCCTGGCAACAGAAACCAAACACAACAAAGTTAGGGGGATTCTCAGTCCTATCTTCAGCCAGTAGATAGTTCAAGGGCTGAGAGCTGGTTAATTTGTTACTATTATCTTTTCTTGCACACCTGTGCCTATGTGGGGGCGGTGAGGTATGTTATCCTAGTGATTTAAAAGAACAGGAATTAAAGAAGGCTGAAGTCCTAGAATTCAGTAGCTGTCTTTTATTGATTTTCTATTACCTTATCACTTTTACCTTTCTTTTACTTGGAATGTTACTATTATTAATTTTTTATCTTCTGTGTTCTTGACATTGCTTTATGTGTTGGGAATTTGAAAGAATAAAATAAAGATTTGGAGGTGAGAGTCCCAGACACTAAAATAGCAACAGTCATCAGCTGCCATGACTCTTTCTTCTCTGTCCTTTTGCACACTGCAAGCCAGTCATTTAACTTTGGATAGCTGAATATCACTCAAAAGAAGCACTAGTGCTGAAAGGTATTCCTTTTAGTGAAATGGAATGAATTTAAGGGTGGAATTTTCCCTCAGTCCATGAGGAAAGATCTATCATCATGCAAGAAGAATAAGATTAGTCCATTGTATTATACTGTCTCATATACCAAGAGAAACAATAAACTTAAGCACAAAAGTGTGGAATAGAAAAATAATAAGATAATATTTTAATGCTTTATAACTCAAGTAGCAAAAAAAACTGTCTTATGCATTGCTAGAGATTGAATCCAGAATCTCACAGTTCTCTAGAACTGAGATACTTGTCTGGTCCAGATTTTATTTTAATATTTTTCATAAGAGAAAGAGACCAAGGATTCATGCCATCATCAATGAGAATCCACTTGCCCTTCCCCTTAGTGCTCTCTGCTCTTATGTGGTGCAAGGGATCAAATATAGGATCCCACACATAGAAAACATGTATTCTATCTGCTAAACGATCCCTCACCCTCACAAAGCTTATCTTAATACATTTTACTAAGGTAATAGAGCATGTATAAATATTTAAAATCTCAATGTGTTATTTTATAATTGAGAAAAATAAAGCCATTTTATTCAAGTTTAAGGAACAAGACATTATTTAAAAATTGCTCCCTAACAAAAAAAAAATCTTTTGAGGATTGTGAGCTCAAATCTACAGGGATGCAAAGGTCACACAGTCACACATAGTATCCTAAGCTGAATATGGACCCCAGATCATATCAAATCGATGGGGTTTACAGTCAACAATATTTATATATCTTTCCCATATTTGGGAGATACTCTCTTCCCTGATACAGCTTTCTAGCCCTTTTTCTAGTCATCACATAATCTCCCCAACAATAAATTAGATCCACCTGCATATCAGATGTCAGGCTCAAAAAAAAAAAAAAAAAAAAACTAGTATAGTAATGGGCCTTTTGGAATATAATTAAAATAGGCCTACTAACCATCTACAAAATGGAGACCCCCCAAATATTCATCTGCACTAATCCAGCCTTTAGGTTCATGACTAGTCAATAATTTGTTTGGCTTTATATGTTAACTCTTCATTCAGCCACAAGGTTCCAGATACTACCATGATGCCACCCTGGGAAGACGACCCCACCAATGTGTCCTGGAGACCCACTTCCCCAGACTCCTGCCCCACTAGGGAAGTGAGGGACAGGGTGGGAGTGTGGATTGACTTGTTCATGCCCAGGCACAGCTCAGAAGCAGTTATAAAAACTAGACCTTCCACTTTCTGCACCCCACAGTGACCCTGGGTCCATACTCCCAGAGGGATAAAGAATAGGAAAGCTATCAGGGAAGAGTACAGGATACAGAGTTCTGGTGGTGGGAATTGTGTGGAGTTGTACCCCTCTTACCCTATGGTTTTTTGTCAGTGTTTTCCTTTTTATAAATAAAAAAATTAAAAATTCTATAGACAAAATATATTATTCCTGATAGCAATACTCAAAAGTCACTACTGACATGTAACCATCTCCTGAATGCCACCTCAGGGAAGTTGGTACTCAGAAGAACTTCAAATTCAAATAGATGGATCTACTTTTCTTCTTCTTCTCCTCCTCCTCCTCCACATCCTCCTCCTTCTCCTCCTCCTCCTCCTTCTTCTTCTCCTCCTTCTCCTTCTCCTTCTCCTTCTCCTTCTCCTTCTCCTTCTCCTTCTCCTTCTCCTTCTCCTTCTCCTTCTCCTTCTCCTTCTTCTTCTTCTTCTTCTTCTTCTTCTTCTTCTTCTTCTTCTTCTTCTTCTTCTCCTCCTCCTCCTCCTCCTCCTCCTCCTCCTCCTCCTCCTCCTCCTCTTCCTCCTCCTCCTCCTCCTCCTCCTTCTTCCTTTAATGGGGTACAAATCTGCTTTTTACAATTGTATAAAACCAAATTTTTACAATAAATGGCTTATTTTATCTTTGAATCAAGACTTGACTGCCACAATGATGTTTTCATACCCTATATATTAACAATGAAAATGGATTGTGGCATAATGCTGAATTAAAAAGATTAATACTCAAAGCTCATGTAAATTTTAATCATTTAAATATACATGGATCTAAAATCAAGAAAATATTAACTGTGATTTAATTTGGATAAGTGGGACAAGGTATGAATATTTGAACTGTAATCTTAGTGTTTTCACTTTAAAAAAATAATGTGAATTTTATTATTTAAATCAGCAGCAAAATATAAACTTGTTTTTGTGACAATTGCTCTTCAGAGCAAAAAAATACAGTTACCTAACCATATCATTGCAGATTTCCTTAATTCAGAAAAGTTCTTCTTTCTTAGGGACTTTCTAAATTCAGATATTAAGAAACATAGAAATATAAAGGGTTGTAAATAATTAGAGGTATATTTTCAGTATGTTCTGCTAAGTCTCAGCCACCAAACTTTATGAATACTAATGTGAAAAACTAGGTCATATTTCCCAATACAACTTTATACATCATTTCATAAGGAATAAATAAAAATGTATCAGACATTTAGGCAAAATAATTGACACCATATATTTAAACATGTAAATTTATGCTTCTTAGAAATACATAAACACCTATCTCATATCTCATATGTGATAACAAATCCACAAGCACTTACACATTCCAAAGCATTCCTATTTACAACAATCACAAATTTTGAACAAATTTACTAACTGCATATGTATATTTTACTTAGTGACATACGTATAATTCATTTCTAATTATGCATGTATAAATGTATCTTTCAACTTTGAAGTAAGTAGCACTTACATAAGTTTACATACATGTTACTAACTTGACACTATTAAAAAAAAGATTTGCCTGAAGCCATAAAAAAAGACATGAAGGTTTAGAGGTCCAAAGAGATAAGTAAATGAGCTTAGTTTTCCATAATAAACTTATATCAAAATGAAAATCTATCTCACTGAATAGAAGATACTTGCATATCATACATACAGGAAGTTAATATCCAGCATAAAGAAAAATCATAAGCCTAAATATATGTAGATGAACTGATCGACAAATTTGTAGACAATTTGATCAGATAAGTCTTGAGAGCAGACAGACAGATACCTAGTAGATACATAAAAAGGTGTTCATTATCTCTTAATACTAGTAAAGTACACATTGAAACAACAAGCTATTATCCCAAACCTTTCAAAATGACTGTTGTCCAAAAGACAAAAACCAAGAAGTGATGGAGAGGATGTGGTGAGTTGCAGCTTTCATACACTGTTGATATTTAAGTTGGATGTATATACAAACTGGTATAGCTGTTATGAAAATCTGTATGGTCATTTGTGGTATATATAAGTATTCCTCAAAAAATTAAAAATTGTAGGTTCAGTTATTTCACTCCTGCACGTCTACAGAAATAACACTAACACAAAGATTTTTATGTGTCCCTATATTTATTATAGCCTTATTTACAATATCCATTAACTGATAAAAACAAAAGAGCAAATCAGCTACCAAATATATAAAGATATTCTATGTTTAAGCAGTGGAATACTATTTAGCTGTCACAAAATCTTACCATTTGCAACAACATGGATGAACCTAAAGGACATTATGCTTAGTTAAATAAGTCAGTTGGAAAGATAGGGACACTGGTTTTCTTATATGTGGTACATTGAGAAAACAAGTAAACAGATGAACTAAATAGAACAAAAATAAATGTTTTGACTCTAAAACCAATTAGTGGTCATTATTTTAGGGTGAACAATAGAATGGATTTTTAGTGGTGAACTTACTGTAGTTATACACATCTTGATTTTCAATTGCACATGCCTGGAAATCATACAAATATACAATTTTACTTCAATTAAAAATGTCAATGTTCTATCAGCCATTCATTGGCATATTCACATCATGTATATCTAGTGCATTGAAATTAAATTTATATTACAGAAACAACTAGTGCTGGGCTAGCTTCGCTGGAGAGAGAGACGAGTAACTCATGGAGGCGTGGTAATACAATTCTTTATTAATGTGGACACACCAGAGTCGGGTGTGAGCACAGCAAGTTTAGGCCACATGGAGCTAGCAAAATGGCCACCTCCTGCTATGCATGCCAGGCATTTTCTAGGTCTTCTCCAGGTCAGGACTCAGAAGAGAAAGAGAGAGAAACGGGAACAGCAGAGGGCTTTATAGGGTAAAAATGGAAGTGGCAAGTTGGTAAAGGAAATGGCTAGGAAGGAGGTGGACAGAGGCAAAAGGCATGCTGGGAAGGTGGAATCATCCTTGGCAACTGTTTTAACTTAATTAGCAATACCCTGAGGGGATAATGTGGTGAGGATCTTTCAGGCAAAACAATAATTAAGTAAATAGATCATAGTGTCAGCAATGGGGCATGGAGCAGAGCGGGGGGGGGGGGGGGCTGGCTTTAAGGCCCTAGTCATAATGGTTGCCTGATAAGAGCTTGATCCAATCTCCTGTGTCTCTAAAATCCAGCTGTCTGGGTGTTCGTTTTGAAGACCGAGGCATGCCTGATGGAAGTCAGGAAGCATGCCATCCCAGACAATAGAACACAGGAGGAGAAAACGGACATCAGGATCATAAATCTTTCTCTCCAAAACTGATTGGACCCTGGTAATGAATTTAGCTAGGATTCATCAGGTTCTTGGCGAAGGGAGAGAATGGGGGCTGAGGCCGCTCCTGTGGGTAGTGTTAACCTCTCCCACACTTGTAATGCCCAGAGATGAACCTGATCAAAATAACTGGGAATGTGTGGACTTGCTCTGGAGGGAAAGCTCCATCGTGAAGCCAGCAAAGGTATTCTGTGTTCAATAGTGGCATAGCGGTGGGGGGTGGAGATGAGGTAGGAGAAGCTGACGAAGTGGTGGTGGCAGCCAGAGAAGTGTCTGCTGAAACGGAAGCCTCTGGGTGAAATGCAGAGGGCTTAGAGTGGGTCAGGAGGGTAGAACTAACCATGTGTCTCCAGTCTTGGGGACTGCCAAGGTTCTGGAGAAGGCTCTTTAGTCCTTTTCAGCTTATTTCATTTAACTTGATTCCTTCAAGTCTTATGCAGGATCTGATTCAAATAAGACTTCATCATTTCTTACATCCAAGTATTGCTTCATCTATAAAAAATTTTAATGGCAAAAAATTTACCACTGATTACCTCCAGAATCATTTTCATATTACCTGGATAAACCTCTGTGCTGTTAAACTCTATCTTCCTGTTCTCTAACAAATATCATTTTGTTTTCAGTCTACAAATATGATTACTTATGTAAATAGAGTTATACATTTGTCTATCTGTGACTAATTTCACTTAATGAAATTACATCACTATAACCTCTCCAAGATTCATCTATGTTGTAACATAGGCCAAATTTCCTTTCTTTACAATTTACACATATATATGTAATGATATATAATTTATATATTCTAGGATATATAAATACTACATTTGGTTTTTACTTGGGTTTCATGTATTTCTTTTTTGTTATTGTGAATGGTGGTGCTATTAATGGGTATAAAAATATCAAACTCTCTGCATTATTTTATGTGTATACTGTGAGCACTTTAGCAGTACTAATGCCATTTTGCGAGCTAAACTTTCATCTTGCTCTTTCTTAACTTTTGCTGACAACGGATTGATAAAATGCTGATGATGACTTCTTTCCATTTTGCTGACAACTGAAAATTGGCACTGCTGACTGGAAGTTTAAGAAGGACCTATTAAAGATAGGGACTTCCTTGGTGACACAATGAGTAGTAGAGACTGCCTGTGAGTCAGTCATCACAATACTAAACAGTATACTATTTGTGCTTATATCCCTAAAATTTCACAGGAAATTCCCTGAAAAAAAAAATCCATTTTCTGGTATACTCTGTAGGCCAGCCCTAAGTTCTTGTGTCTAGAATCTCCCTATGCCAAATAAACATTGTTCTTATTTCACAGTCTCATCGAACATTTGTTTGGTAATGATTCAAAGTAGAATTGCAAGATAATCTGAAAATTCTATGTTGATTTATAAACAAATACATGCTTTACACACATGAGTTTTAAGTGTCACGGAAGGGTATAAAATCAATCCTTATTTTGGCATGAAGTAAAGTCATACATAATCCCTTTATTATTCATTGTAATACTAGAATTAGAGGAGCCTTGAAATCCACATGCTATTAATTCAACTTACTTGCTCACCTTGCAAACATGTGGTTTTGAAATATTCATGATAAGAAAAGCTAGCAACAAAATCAGGATGCTCCTTGGTCTGAGTCTTCCCCTCAGGGCTTTTTTATTTTGCTTTTTACTATGACAATCTCCAGAAATTTCTTATAGAGTATTCTTCATAGAGTATTTCTTATATAGAGAGGTACATAGACTTGAGGAATAAAAATAAAAATTTAATCATTATTTAGCAAATATTTCTACTGACAGAATTAAAATCTTAATTCTTAATTACATCTGTAATTTCATTGAACACATAGATTAAACCTGATATGGTGGAACATCTAAAGACATAGTTTACATGGATATACATAATAAAAATGCAAAACAATTAGTCAAAAAAGTTTATTAAAACACTGCCTGGCGCTTTTCTATCCTGCTATGACTGTGACTAAAGAAACAGCAAGATTTCTGAAATACATTCCATTATAACACATATTTCAAATAATAAATCCCAGATCTTTCTAGACTCAGCTCCCAAAGTCTGTATTTCACTCCCTCACTAAATTCACTGGTATGACAGTAAGCCATCCAATCCATCCTTCATCTGCCTCACCACTGAAATAAATCTTCATTTACCTTCTGAGAGTTTGACACATAGTGATCCTGTTCCTCTGCAGTTGTAATGCTCTCATAGACTCTTACAATTTGAATTCCTAAACATGCCCAAATCTGCTGTAAAATACTATCTACATAAATGTCTGCAAATTTTTATTTTTATTTTAAAGTTCAAAAAATAAATGGATGTTAGTCTAAAAAATTGTTTTGGGGGCTGGGTATTGGCCCACATGGTTTAACACACAAATTACAATGTGCAAGGACCTGGGTTCAAAGCCCTGGTTCTCACCAGTCCACCTGTCGGGGGGGGGGGGTTCATAAATGGTGAAATAGTGCTGCAGGTGTCTCTCTTTTTCTCTCCCTCTTAATCTCCCCTTCCCCTCTCAATTTCTCTCTGGCTCTATTCAAAATAAGTAAATAAATAAATAAATAAATATCTTTAAAGGGCATATATATATATTTTTTCCCACCATGGTTATTATTAGGACTCAGTGCCTACAGGATGAATCCGCCACTCCCAGAAGTTATATTTGTCTTTTGTTTACTTTCTTTTATTTTTATAGGACACAGAGAAATTGAAAGGGGAATGAGGGAGAGAGAGATCCCTTGTTTCACTGCTTGTGTAACATCTCCCATACAGGTGGAGACCAGGGGATTGAACCCTATTCTTTGGTATGGTGATATGCATGCTCAACCAGGAGTGCCACTGTCTAGCACCAGTGTCTGTATCTTTTTAATGCTAACACACTCTTCTTTTTTTCTGATCATATTTATTTCTATTTAAAAATTTCCTTAAACCTTGGTTAATAGACTTATCTTTGGCGTAGTGTCTGCCTGAATGTCTAAGAAGCTTTGTAAATCTTCTCTAGGGATAAAATTAATCTCTTTCTAAATGCTGTGAGTATAGCAACCCAGACTCAGAATACATGGGTTGAAATAAAATACTTTCTTATTAGGTAGCCATCCATTGCTAAATTATAGATCCTTTATGTCTTGTATCTCATGGGTAAGACAAAAGTTATCTTGGCAAAGAGAACCTAAATGCATTTGCTGATAACATAGCTGATGAAAGGATAAATTAGAATAGGTTGCTTACAATATCACTGTAATAAGTTCATCTAGTCCTTTAAGGTTTATGATTACTTTTTTATTGGTTTTCATATAACTTATTTACATGGTGGTTTGATGCTCTATTATACTTTTTTTAATTGTCTTTATTTATTTATTTGATAGTGGCAGCCATAAATCTAGAGTAAAGAGGTAATAGAGAGGGAGAGAGAACATAGAGACCTCTGTAGGACTGCTTATCTATTCTTGAAGCTTTCTCCCTACAGGTAGGGACCAGGAGCTGGAGTTCAGGTCCTTACACATTGTAACAGGTGTGCTCAATCATGTGTATCACCACATGGTCCTAAGCTCTGTTATAGTTGTAAATAAATATTTCTCTTAACAAATGTGAGCTTCTGAGAGAATGATAATGCTATTAGACAAAATTGCCAGTCCCTGTTTGGGGCTCCAGTTGCCCGGCTAGCTTCACAGGTGGGAGACAGACGACCAGGGACTCATGGCTCAGCTGAGAATGCAGTTCAATCTTTATTGACGAGAGGGGATACAGTTCAACAATCTAATCTCTTCCAATTCCTCTTCATTAGAAAGCCCTGTCTTTTATATCTCCTGAGGCGGAAGTGTCAGGAAGAGGAAGTATGTAGGATAGGGGGTGGGGAGAAGGAAAATAACACAGGAACCAATGGGGATTAAACCAATGGAAAACAATGATTATGTAAATAGACCAGAGTCAAGCAATGCAACAGAAGGGGTCTTAGAAGAAGCAGAATTTAAAAGCATACCAACACAAAATATCAAATTATTTAAAAGTATTGTAGTGACTGCATAAACTAATATTAAAACTGGTGTAGGATAGAAAGGTTACTGGAACATAACCTATATTCAATTTGAAAAGTTTTTTTCAAATGTTGTATTACTAAATCAAAGATAATACAAAAAAACACTATTTTCCATTTTTATTCAATAGATCAGTTGCTTGACTTAAACATGGAAACATCCTCTGGCATAGAAAAAGCCCATTATTTGCAATTTATAATGCTTTGTACAGAAGATGTTATCCCAGGGCTTAAACTTTTGGCACAAAGCAACATGTAACTTCCTGAAGAGTAAGGCCTTTTAGTATTTCAGAAGATTTGACTTTATGAACAATATCTAGAGTAATCAATACAAGATGAAAGAAAAGGACCATTAACTGAAAACTGAATGGTTTTGGCCACTTTGCCGAGGTACTAGATGGTTATATACGTATGGTCTCATTTCTGGCCTCTTGATACTGTTCCATTGATCTGAGTGTTCTTTTTTATTCTAGAACCATGCATCATGATCATTTATTTAGTAGTAGTCCTTTAGCCACTCAGTGTACATATGTATGGTTCCACTCAAATTTCTGAAAATGTTGTTTATTTCCTTGAAAACAGTCATTGGAATTTTGATAGAAATTATATTGTATATTTTGGTAGAATGGACATTTAAATCACTCCAAAGCTAACCTTGTCAGTCAAAATACTTGGTCGTGCTTGATCCACTTGGAATTGACTTTTGTGCCTGGTAATATGTGATGGTCCAGTTTCACTATTCTATTTCAGTATCCCAACCAAATTTCCCCAGCACAATTTGTTTAAAAGACTCTCCTTTCTTCATTTGATGTTTTTCATCCCCTTGCTAAAATTTGTTGTCTGTTGGTGTGGGGGGCTTATATCCAGGCTTTCCAACCCATTCCACTCACCTGTGTGTCTATTTGTGATCTAGTGCTAGGCTATTTTGATTATAAATGCCATATAGTATAGTTTAGAAAACCAAAAACTTAATGATTATTTTAATAGATTCAAAGAAAGCTTTTGAAATAACCCAATACCCTCTCTTGATTTAATATTAAATAAAACAGAGATCAATGGACAATTTTTCAATTTAGTTAAGTATATTCACAGCAAACCTATAGTAATATCATACTCAATGAAATGGAACTAAAAGGGCTGTCCACTTATCATGGTAATATTTATTATAGTATTAGTATTATATTATAGTATTAGAAGACCCAGGAATAGCATTAAGTTAAGAGAAAAAAAGAGTAGCTCCCAAATATGGGAAAGGTGTATAAATATTGTTGACTGTAAACCAAATCTATTTGATGTGATCTGGGGCCCATATTTAGCATAGGAGCCTATGTGACCTCTGCATCCCTGTAGATCTGAGTTCACATTCTGTAGTCATGAGTAGGAATGTCCCAAGCTGCCCTGATTTCAGGACACATATTCCTCAGGTGTAGCGTAGAGTATGTTGTTCAGCCTCCCTTTGGAGGATGGAACATTCTCTACTGTTGCTGACCCAAGTTGGGGACAAGGTCCTATGGGGGCCCACAAAGGGGTCTATCGTGTTGTTCCTGATAGAGATGACCAGTAACAATGGAGTTTCCATTGTCTTTATTTGAGGTCTAGGTCCATCATGTCTGTTTAGGATTCTCAGGACTCCCCGAATAGGGCCCCAGCTGATGGGGTGGCCTGTTAGTGATTAAAGAGTCATCATTAAAGTATGCCATTAAACTTGCCTTTATTCAGCTTTTGCAGTCTTTGCTTTGATAAGGTTAGCTTTGGAGTGAGTGAGGGAAGTGTAATAGGAAGTAGGTGACAAAGAGTATCTAAGTCTAAGTAGACACTATTTCATTATGAACTTTATACTGACTCTGCAGACTTTTGTGTACTTTTGCTTTCAGGTATATATTGTGCCCTAATTTATGGATACATGTGAACATATGCTCTATCTCATGGACTTGGTCTATATCTCGGTTTTGGGACTTTGTTAGGAAGTGAACCACATGGAACAGAGTTAGAGAATGCTATGAAAGGAGCTACTCTCTTACCAGATCCAGCTTTCTGGTCCTTTTTCCAGCCATGACATCATCTCCCCAGACAATAACTTGGGTCCGTCTGCATATCAGATTTCAGGCTCAGAGAAAAAAGAAAAAAGAAAAAAAACCCACAAACTTGTATAGCCACAGGTACTTTGGAATATAATTAAAATATGGTTACTAGCTATCTACAAAACAGAGACACCCCCCCCCCAACTCTTCATCTGCACTATTCCAGCCTTTAGGTTCCTGACTAATCAACAATTTGTTTGGCTTTGTATGTTAACTCTCTTTTCAGCCACCATGTTCCAGATGCTAGCATGATGCCAACCAGATTTCCCTGGACAGACAACCCCACCAATGTGTCCTGGAGCTCTGATTCCCCAGAGCCCTGCCCCACTAGAGAAAGAGAGAGACAGGCTGGGAGTATGGATTGACCTGTCAATGCCCATGTTCAGCGGGAAAGCAACTACAGAAGCCTTCCACCTTCTGCATCCCAGGATAACTTTGGGTCCATATTCCCAGAGGTTTAAACAGTAGGAAAGCTATCAGAGGAGGGGATGGGATATGAAGTTCTGGTGGTGGGAACTTTGTGGAGTTGTTCTCCTCTTATCCTATTGTTTTGTCAGTGTTTCCTTTTTATAAATAGAGAGTGAAAATAAGAGAAAAGTAAAATTGTCACTATTTTCAGTGATATAATAGTTTTATGCAAAAAATCAAAAGGAATATAGCATAAATCTATTGGGCATTATCAAATAATAATAAATTGTTAGTCTACAAAATTAACATATAAAAAATGGTGGTGTACATTTCTGCACTAAACACTAAACTAGAGGACAAAACCCAGAAATCAATTGCATTTATAATAGCAGCAAAAACAATCAGGTATATAGAGACAAACTTACCAAAGAAAGTAGAAGGCTTATATGCTGAAAATTATAAGACAATACCTAAGAAAACAGAAAAAGACACAAAGAAATGGAAAGAAATGTCCTTAAAATGGAATAATTAACGTAGTTCAAATGACTGTTGAGTTTATTCAGCTTTCTACATATTTAATGCAGTCCCCATCATGATTCTACCAAGTTTCTCTAAAAAGTGAACTTCAAAACTTTGTCTTAAACCAGAAAATACTCAGTCCAGAAGGTTTTGTGGAATATTATGCAAAAGATAATGAATTCCATTTCTATTTTTATATCTGACATGTGGTGGGCATTTAGTAATACTTTTGTCATCAAATAAGTAAATTATAATATATTTTTCATAAATAAGGATGTATTTATATAATTTATGCAAATCAAAATCTTACAAGGTGCAAAAGGTTATAATCTTTGATAAAGAAAAAAATCACTTTTCAGTTATTTTTATTCATTTTATACAAATTATATGTAGGTTGAATTATTAATGTCAACATTCTTCTTCAATTGATTTTGGTTTCTGGGCAGTGATATTGACTCATATAAATAATAACATCAATTTGGCATGGTATAAGAATTCTCTGACAAAATAACATTCAAGATTTCTACTTATTTTTTTAGTTATGCCAATAAAATATATCTAAAAATACAGAATAATTGTCATTCATATACTTTTATTTTACTTTTCTTTGGAAAATGGGGATGTGGAACTGAATTAAATTTGAAATCAATGCTTGAGTATTCCTACCAGAATACTATAAAACAACTGGATGAGGGAGTCAGGCGGTAACGCAGCAGGTTATGCGCAGGTGGCGCAAAGCAGCAAAGACCAGCCTAAGTATCCTGGTTCGATTCCCCCACTCCCCACTTGCAGGGGAGTCACTTCACAAGCGGTGAAGCAGGTCTGCATCTGTCTATATTTCTCCCCCCTCCCTTTCTCCCCCTCTTCTCCCCACTTCTCTCTGTCCTATCCAACAACGACGACAACAATAATAGCTACAACAATAAAACAACAAGGGCAACAAAAGGGAATAAATAATAAAATAAAATAAAACAATTGGATGACCATATGTGATTAATGTTATATGTTCTTTTTTTATTTTTATTTTTTTATTTGTTTCGTTTATTTTATTTTTTAATGAAAGCAAGAGATACAGAGAGACCAGAGCACTGCTCAGCTCTGGCTTATGGTGGTACTGGGGATTGAACCTGAAACCTCAGAGCCTTCAACATGAAAGACTTTTGCATAACCATTATGCTGTCTCCCCAGCCCATGTTATATGTTCTAAAGATATATCTAATAAAGTTCTTTGAGCCAAAATTTATTTAAAAATATCACGAATGGGGGGTCGGGTGGTTGCACAGCGGGTAAAATGCACATGGAGCAAAGCACAAGGACCCGCGAGGATCCAGGTTCAAGCCCCCAATCCCCACCTGCAGGGGAGTCCCTTCACAGGCGGTGAAGCGGGTCTGCAGGTGTTTATCTTTCTCTCCCCCTCTCTGTCTTCCCCTCCTCTCTCCATTTCTCTCTGTCCTATCCAACAATGAAAAACATCAACAACAACAACAATAAAAACCACAAGGCCACAACAACAAGGGCAACAAAAGGGGGAAAAATATCATGAATTTGTTTACATATTTTCTTATATATATTTAATTCTACTCTGACCATCCTACTAATGAAGTAGCTCAGGAATTGTCAAGTCTATGAATTAAAGTGGGTTTTTTTTTGAAGAATGTAAATTAGTCATGAAGAACTATTTTATGCTCCATTCTTAAATACAAAGATAAAAAAGTGAGGATATTTCAACTTATAAAGAATAAGTATATATATATATATATATATATATATATTCTCATTTAAAGTACATATATATTTTTCGACCATATTTACATACTATTGATAGAAAGAGATAGTGTGGGGGCTTGGCAATGGTGCACCTGGCTAAGCACATATGTTACCATAAAGAAGGAACAGTGTTTGAACTTCTGAACAACTTGCAGGGGGGCTTCATTAGCGATGGAAGAGGTTTGCAGGTATTTTTATCTGTCCCATTCTATGTCCCCTCCCTTCTCAATTTCTATCTTATCAAGTACAATCGAATGAAAGGAAGGAAGGAGGGAAGGATGGATGGATAGAAGGAAGGAAGGAAGGGAAGGGAAGGAAGATCAAAGAAGGAAGATTGAAGAAGGAAGAAAGTAAAGAAGGGACATAAGGCGTAGTGGATTCGTAGTGTCACCCAAAGATAACCTTGGTGGAAAAAAAAAAAAAAGGAAGGAAAGAAAAGGAAAAGAAAGAAACAAAGAAAGAAGAAAGACATAAAAAGTGTGAAACAAGTTAACATTGAATATTAAGTTGAAAAATTCTTAGTTTCATGAGGAACATGACATTAATTTTACCTGTTAATGGACTGATTGAGAAGCATTTACTCTCACAAAGAAGAACAGGAAACTTTTCAAACTTCTGGACTCAGTTGGGATTGTGTTGTGCTCTCCCTGGACTGCTGTTGCTTTCATGATCTATGTCAAATACTGCTCTGGTGCCAAACTCCTAGGCAAAATGAGAAGTTAACAGTCTATTACCTGGGGTAACAGAGCCTGATCTCCTTGGCAGAACAGCAAAGCAAAACTCCTGAGTTTGTGTTCTCACTTTTAAAATTAGCTAACAGACTTTGATGCAGTCTATCTATTATCTAAACCAAAACAAACAAACAAACAAAAAACATGCTGGATTTGCAATTCTTGGGCCTTAGAGAACTGTGATGTTTTTCTGCCTAGACTGTTTCACATATTACAGCCCCCTTGGGCTAATATAATTATGGGAAATTAGTTGATACCTTTATTTTTTGGCTTCCTTCACTAGAGTCTTCTGACTTTGAATTTTGTGGTGTTGCTTCAACATTAATATTTAAATGATAAACACAAAATTCCTGGGAGAATTTGTTAAGAAATGTCTACAAGGTACTTTAAAATACCTGTGAAAATTCACTGTATAGCAGTGACGGAAGAGGAAAGCATCTAGCGTCAGACACATTAGCTGAACCAGGCCTGGGGATCAATATGGTGATAGACAAATACATAAGAAAAAATTAAGCAGTAGGAGTTGTTAAATGTCTCCAATCGTCATCTTACCAAATTCCTGCTTAAAAATCCATTAATGTTTCCCAAAACTCTGGCTTAATGTGGCATATAAAAGTTTTCAATATTATCTACCTTCTAATGCCTACCTCTTGTATCTCATTTCCTGCTATTCCAGAGAAGCTGTTTTTTTGTTGTTGTTTGTTTTTGCCTCCATGATTATTGCTGGGGCTCTGTGACTGCACTGTGAACCCACTGCTCCTGGAGGCCATTTTCCCCATTTTTGTTGCCCTTAATGCTATTGTTATTGTTGGACAGGACAGAGAGACATCAAGAGAGGAGGGGAAGACAGAGAGGGGGAGAGAAAGACACCTGCAGACTTTCTTCACTGTCTGTCAAGCGACACCCCCCCCCACCAAGATGATTTGTGTAATATGACAGGAATGTTACTGTTGTATATGATGATATGATGGTCCCAGAGAGTGGAGGAGCTACTAGTATGACCCCTGCCCCAACAACTGGAGCACCATGTCTTGGGAAATACTGATAACCAAAGTTGAAATCATCTCTGTCTAAATAGAGTCTTGTGCTTTGTACAAAAGAGAAGGAGAAAAAAATAGTTATAAGTATAATAGTTCGTAGTCAACTTCCCAAAAGAAAGTTAAAATAGAGCACACTTTTACAAGGCTAATTTAATGCTCAGAGTAAATGCCTATAATAGATGGTGAACAGTATTTAATAAGATATATATATCATCAGTGGTCTCTTGAGAGTCCACAGGAAGCCAGTGGGAAGTGTTGACAAGACTTGGTTAATGGGAAAGTAGGACTTCATTGTTAGTGTTTCTGAGAGAGGAAGCAATGGCGGGTATTCAGCCAGCGTGGTATAGAATTGTACCCATTTAAGTAATAGAAGCCTTACTGTAGAATTACAGGTAATCACTAGAGATTTGGGTGAATTATGAAATTATTAGAACCAAAATTGGCAGAACTTCTATGTAAGCTTAGACAAACTGGGGATGAGAGAGTATTGGTAAAATGAATTGGATTCATGAAATATAGAAAGAGCCCTTGGAAAGGTGAACATCTCAATGATTCTCCTGTAGCATCTGCCCCAGTCTTTTCTGTTCTTAACCCAGATTTACTCAGGACTTTCTTTCCTTGATTACAGAAAAAAAAATGACTTTCTTATTTAGCTTCTCTATCTCTCCTACAGAAAATAATACATGATTGCTGAAGTGCCTCTGAAAGAATTCTATCACCTTGTGTTTAGAATTCTTTTGGGTAGAATTCAATGGAATATAAAGGTAGAAAGCTTTCTTTCTCAAAATGTTGTTTGTTTGCTTGATGTTCAAGTAGATCACTTAGTGAGAGTTACCTATTACCCACAGCTGCTCATTCTGCATTAGCTAAATGTCACACCAGTGTCTGATTCATGAGAACCTGCTTTCTGGCTTTGTTGTTTTACAAGATAATGTGTTCTTCAGTGTCTTGCCCTCTGAAATGGCCTGGTTACTTACCAGTGTATGATCATGAAGCCCAACACTGTGGCCAGAGTAAAGGAGGTACCTGGAAAACACAAATATAGAAATATAACCTTCAACACATCAAAATGTTATGGTTTTGTTTGGAGAAATCATCACACCTCCAATTCGCATCTTGTTTCTCTTCCTCCAAAAACACACTTGAAGCTATGAAAATTTCCATAAAGCTTAAATAAGTGAAATGAAACATTTGAAATCAATTGTTGTGGACTGGAAAGATAGCATAATGTTT